>NC_089585.1:16883757-17083391 GCF_019320115.1 Miscanthus floridulus | reverse complement strand
GTCTTTTTTTTTTTTTTTTTTTGAGTTGAAGAGGAGCACTCGTCTATGTGCAGCCAAGACACCGAACAGGCTGGCAGCCCAATGAGAAGCTTGGAAGCCCAAACCAGCTAAACCATGGGTCTTTTCACGCATCTAATCCAAATCAACTTTCTTTTTCGGATTTATTAAACAGCCAATATTTTAAAGCCAATATCTCACTCACCCGAGTTCCGAGTCCATAGATTCTTGTTCCTAAATTCATTTAAATTCAATCCCTATCCATCCGTACCAGTTTCATATTTTTTAGTGCTTATTATTTAAATTTCAATTCAAATTTAAGTGCATTTTTCGTTTTATTTTGTGCATAATTAGCTGACAAAGAGTTCGTGACCGACGTGGAGCAGAAGCTAGGAGTCCTGTATAATCTCAGTTTGCAGGCCAGTACCACTAGCCGGAGCCTAAAAACTTTTTTACACACACAGAGTGTGTATATATATATACCTGTAGCTATATGTTTTGTATATATGTATATCATATATAACATCATATACATATACATATAGGGGGATCCGTGTGTCCATCCTGCTCACTCGCAAATTTGTGTCCTGTTCGTTTGTCTTATAATCCTTATTTTCAGCTTATTTTTTTCAGCTGAAACAGTGTTTTTCTCTCACAACAAATCTGCCGGAACACTATTTTAACTTATTTTTTCAGCGAAGCGAACAAGGCTTTGTTTGACACTCGGGAAGCCAGACGATGACCCCATCTCTCTCTGTCCCAAATATTGTATCCTTCCTGGGCACGATTTGACCTTCCAAACTAACATTTTCCTCCTCAGTCGGTGTTTCGAATCACCGACTAGTAAATTTATGATTTATGCGTCTGGCCCGGATGGTGTGCACGAAGGACACAAGAATTTATACTGGTTGCTCGTGTTACCAGCACTAGTTTGTAATAGAGGTTACAAATGGGCGAGAGAGGGAGCGGGTCCCAAGTCTCTAGTGAAAGGGTCAAATGGAGTTGAGTCTCGTTGAGCTCATTCAGCCGTTCAGCGTGCCCTTCGTGGAGCGTCCTGCTACCCCTTTTATAGATGAAGGGAAAGACGCAGGTTACACGAGAGAAAGAAAGAGAGAAAAGCGAGGAGAAAGAAGACCTCCGGGGTCGCGGCGCCCTTCATCTCCTTTACGCGGGTCCCGCCGGTCCTGTAATGATGACGGGAACGGCTCCACGTCACGACCCTGTTCATCACTGGCGCTATACGCGGGCGTCGTCAACCGGTCGTGGCGCTCTGTTCTGTCCCGGCAGGCGACATGGTTAGCAGATACCCCCGTCGGAAGTCGTATGGGGATTAGATAGCATAGCGCCGGCACGCCCGACGCTGTTGGCGACGTGAGTCCTCAGGTATGGCCCGTCGTGGCCGCGGGTCACGTCAAGACGCGCCTAATCCTTTTCTGGAGTTAGAAGTTTGATTCTGGGTTCGTACTCTTAGACCCGTAGTGGTTGGAGGCGGTACGGACCCCCGTCGAGCGAGACGGAATCCCCCTTCGAGGGGTCTAGCGAGGCGAAGTCCGTATCCGAGGGGTCGGGCGAGACGAAGCCCACGCCCTTAGGGTCAGACGTGACGAATCCCTCACCCTCGGGGTCAGACGTGACAGAGCCCGCGCCCGAGGGCTCTGGTGAGACGGAGCCCGCGCTCTCGGGGTCGAGCGTGACAGAGCCCATGCCCTCGGGGTCGGGTGACACGGAGCCCGCACCCTCGGGGTCGAGCGAGACCAAAATACGCTCTTGACTATCCAGATGAGTTAGTGTTCGCGACCATCAGCTTCCTTCTTCTAGGTATCCTTAATACTGATACCCGACAGTAGTAGTACCGAAATCACATCTCATATATTCAGTTTTAGTTCTACTAAGTCTAAAACATTTGGACTCTAGAGTCTCCCGCTACAACTTGAGTTTCCTATTTACTCATACCCGACTTTCATCAACTAGCACTACACTGTCCGCGAAAAGCATATGCCAAGGGATATCACCTTTGTATCCGTCTTGTGACCTCATCCATCACCAAGGCTAAGAGAGATAAGGGCTCAAAGCTGAACTTTGATGAAGTATTATTCTAATTGGGAAAGTCACACGTGTCTCCATCACTTGTTCAAACACTAGTCACAATATTGTTGTATGTGTCCTTAATGAGTCTAACATACTTCGTTGGGATTTTATGCTTTGTCCAAAGCCCAACATATAATATTCCTTAGTGTTTTGTCATAAGCCTTCTTTAAGTTAATGAAAACCAAGTGTAGGTCCTTCTTCTCCCCATACCGCTCCATAACTTATCTTGTTAGGAAAATGGCTTCCATTGTTGATCTTCCTGGAATGAACCCCAATTGATTCATAGAGACCCGCCTTATTCCTCTCAAGAGATGCTCGATAACTCTCTTCCATAGTTCATAGTATGGCTCATCAACTTAAGTCCCCTGTAATTAGTACAACTTTGGATATCTCCCTTGCTCTTGTAGATCGGTACTAATATACTTCTCCTCCATTCATCAGGCATCTTGTTGGACCGAAAAATATGGTTGAAAAACTTGGTTAGCCATAATATAACTATATCCCAAAGGCATCTCCATACCTCGATTGTGATACCATCTGGGTCCATCGCCTTATCCACTTTCATCATTTTCAATGCTTCTTTGACCTTGGATTCTTGGATCCTCCGCACAAAGATCCTGTTGGTGTCATCAAAAGAGTCATCCATCTAAAAGGTTGTGTCCTTATTCTCATCATTGAATAATTTGTTAAAGCATCTCAAGTTTGATCAAATTTGTATAACAAAATATTAACATTTATGATACCAAATACGTATCATTACATTCTTCGTTAATTATATTTTTATAGTATACCTATTTGATGTCATAAATTTTTGTAATTTTTTCTATAATTTTGGTCCAACTTAAGATGTTTTGACTCTTCAAAAAAGTTAGAATGACTTACAATTTAGAATGCACGGAGTAGTTTAGTAATTACTTCTTTCTATCTGGGCTATCCCGTGGATTTAATTCGAATGTTGACTACATGTAATTCCAGCTATCCCTTTCCAACAACTAAACAACTATGCACTGTGCTAATAAAGATATTTGTGCTGCCACATTCAGCCTCGCTTGTTGGATTCAGCTAGGGCTTATCAGCCAACCAATAGTATTTTTCTCTCACAACAAATTAGTACCCGCCAGACTTATCAGTCTAGAATTCAACCAGCGAACAGGCTCATTGTGTTGTGTGTTGCCTCTGGACCTTACTGTCCATAGCAAGCATCTACAGCCTGTTTACGTTGTTTCTTATGTGGGCCTATGTTACCAGCCCACTGCTATGCACTTTGTATAACTCTTGAACTATCAGTTTGTATACCAGTCTTCCTGAGACGGGTATTTGTATCACATTTGGTCCCTATTTAAATGGAGGCGCTTCAGAGCTCTCTCTCTCTCTCTCTCTCTCTCTCTCTCTCTGTGTGTGTGTGTGTGTGTGTGTGTGTGTGTGTGTGTGTGTAGATTTTTCCCACACAAGCACAGATTGCGTATACATCCTCTACACATTCTGCGCCTGCGCTCGCCACTGAAGCCGTAATAGGAATTATAGGATACAGTGTATGGTCATCCTTTACAACGTTGATTCATGTTAAAAAGAAGAGCCTCTAATTTGTGTTGATTGATGGGTGAATGTGAATCTATTTCAGAATCAAGCCAGAGAAATCAATGGCAGGAGCCGAGGTCGTGGTGAATGCATGGAAAGAATGGGGTCTCCAATTGCTTGTGCTGCTCAGCTTCATGCTCCAGGTCACTCTCCTCATCTTGGCGGAGTTCCGCCGGTGCATCGACTCCGGCGTGCTAAGGGTCTTTGTTTGGTTAGCGTACATGCTGGCCGACGCGACGGCGATCTACGTGCTGGGCCATATGTCCGTGACCAGCAGGTCGCCGGAGCATGAGCTGATGGCGTTGTGGGCGCCGTTCCTGCTCCTTCACCTCGGTGGGCAGGACAACATCACCGCCTACGCTGTCGAGGACAACCGGCTGTGGTTGCGCCACTTGCAGACGCTCGCCGTGCAGGTGGCGGCAGCTGCATATGTCATCTACCAATCTTCCATCCTTGGCCTGCGGTCTTTGCTCTGGCCGACCACAATCCTCGTGTTTGTGGTGGGCGTCCTCAAGTACGGGGAGAGAGTGTGGGCGCTGAGGTGCGCGGGTAGCACCCCAGCGGGCAACAATTACCGGTCTCTTGAAAGGTATGCAGTGTTTCGAAGATTCATTTTTAAAGACGTTGCAAGTTCAGAACGTCGGCGGGTAGCCACAAGTAGAGGTGTCCTGGATACGGAAGCCTTCCTACAGATAGCTCACGAACTGCTGGAAGTTCCCAAAGACTTGCTGTTAGAGGGTTCGTTACCCACTGAAGGTTCAAGCACAGATCTGAGTGCAGAGGAGCTATACAAGGTGGTCGAGATGCAGCTCTCGCTGATGCACGACGTGTTCTACACCAAGACGCCTGTGATGCACAGCTGGCATGGCCTCTGCATCCGCATAATTTCCCTGGTAGCCACCGTCGTTGCGTTAGTGCTGTTTCTCCTCCAATTATTGGGTGATCATCACAAGGAATTGTACAGCACATTAGATGTTGCTGTCACTTATGTCCTATTGGTTGGGGCCGTCATCCTGGAGATCACGTCAGTGCTGAGGGTCGTGTTCTCGAGCGGGACTTGCGTGCTCCTGGAAGGATGGAGTAGGCCGCGGATGCGGCGTGCTCCGCCCCTGCGGGTCCACAAGCAAAAAGGACGCAATATATGGCATCTGCTTGCCCGTGTAGTTTCCTCTCTCCGCCGGCTCGTCCATGCAGCAGAGTGGAGAAGAAGGTGCTGCTGGTCGCGCTCCTTGGGGCAGCACAACATGCTTAAGCTGTGCGCTCGCAGCAGCGCCAGCCGAAGCAGCAAGGTCGCGAGATGGATGGGAGTCGAGGACCCGTGGAACATGCTGGCATACTCGTGGTCCATCCCCGTTTCCGCCTCCATCGAGCAGCTGTTGGTGAAGCAGCTGCTCAAGAATGTAAGGCGGAACCCAGATGAGAAATGGAACCCAGATGAAATCATCATGGCACAGGGTCGAGAGGCGATGCAGAGGTGGGGGCTGTACGATGACCTGGACTGGGGTGTAGAGGAGAGCATACTCGTCTGGCACCTCGCCACCGACATCTACCTCTATTGGTACAAGGAGCAAGAAAAAGGCACTGGTCGGCATCAGGACGACGCACAGGCTGATCTTTCCAAGGCAGTCGAGGCGCTCTCCAATTACATGCTTTTCCTCCTCGCAGCACGTCCCTACATGTTGCCTCCCTCCGCTGACCGCAATGCCTATGCCCAGATGTGCTATGCAATGCTGCCCCCAAAAGGAAAACGCAAGGATGATGCTCTGTCTGCTCTGGAATTCAAATCAGCCCAGGATCTGGCCAGCTCACTACGGCGCCTCGGGGACACATTGGGCACTGGATCACCTCCCATTACACTTCAACCTCCTGTTGAAGTATTAGGCAGGTATGATGCAGCAACGTGGGAAACAGGAGCTGAACTTGGTGCGAAGCTCATCGGCGAGGATCGCTTAGTAGGCAAATCTACCGGTGACATGCTGGAGATGATCGTCCAAGTGTGGTTGGAGATGCTGTTACACGTGGGCTACCGATGCAGCGCCTACTCTCATGCCAAGCAGCTCAGCAATGGTAGTGAGCTCGTCACCGTCGCTGCTCTCCTTGTGAAATACGTCACACAAGGTATGCACAGTGGCTCGTGACCATGCTTACTCTATAGTCTCTACTACGAAAGATCTATCTGTGATGAAGAGGGCCCCGGCAATGTCTTGTGGGGGGCGTTGAATGAAGATCTCAAAGACATGTAATAGGCTCGATTAGCTCGTTAGTTCTTTATGTCGATGGTTCTGGCGTTAGACCTTTTGTTCAAATTTGCTGTGGTCTCTGTGGTTTTATCCCGTATTCCCGCTGCCGGCTGGAGCTGGGATCTCTTTTGGATAATCCTGAGCTGTAACAGATTTTGGTCTTTTGATAATAATTGAAAGGCCGGGGCGTCATGCTCTTGAACTCTAAAAAAGAAAACTCTCTAGTCTCTACATCGAGCATACCAATGACGAATGGCTCGGTATGAACCGATAGTATGTATTTCCTTCATTCCAAATTACTTCTCAATTTAGTGTTGTCCTAAATCAAAGCCCTCGAACTTTGACTAAGTTTATCAAAAATATGCTAATTTCCAGTAGCAATTGCATGATACATTGATAATGGTCGATTGGGCCAATCACAACAACTTATTGGGAAAATCGATCGTGAACCATTGGTTCTCAAATTGTTAGCCCAACCATTGCCACATTGTGAGAGTTGGTGTCGCAACTCACAAGGAAATCGGAAAACATGACAATTGACACGGGAAATATACAAGACGGCACAATAGGTAGACGACTAAATATTGTTGGACACAGATGCTGACAATGCAGATGAAACCGTCCATCCAGATGTGTCAAAACAACAACACAACACAGGACACACGCTGCACGCTGCAAGTGCAATACATCGTACTACCACTGGCACTGGGCAATATCATCAAGTGCAAGCTGCAAGCAGGCTGGCATTTTCATTTGGATTTGGGCTGCTTGACGATCATGACGGAGCAGTGCGCGTGGTGCGCGCAGTAGTCGCTGACGCTCCCCAGCAGCGCCCTCTTGATGGCGCCGTACCCATGGCTGCCCACCACCAGCAGGTCCGCGCGGTGCTTCTCCGCCGCGCCGCACAGCACGGACCGGGGCTCCCCTTCCACCACCTCGATGAGGGCGTGCACCGAGTTGGCGACGCAGACGCGGCGCGCCCTGTCGACCACGGCCTCCGCCATCTTGCGCAGGTCGGCGTCCACGTACCTGATCGCCTCGCCGGCTCCTGACCGATGGATCGATCGATCGTAACAGAAACAGAGAAAGGCGAGGTGAGGGCCGTGAGGCGACCGAGAGGAGAGGAGATCGGAGGAAGGTGACGACGTACCGGGGCCGCCGAAGCTGACGACGGAGGACGGCGAGGGCTTGGCGTGGACGATGACGAGATCGGCGGCCCCGCCCGCCATGCCGCCGGCGCCCGCCACGTGCCGCACCGTCCACTCCAGCGCGTAGTAGCTGTGGTCGCTGTCGTCCACCGCGACCACCACCACCGTCTTCTTCTGCTGCTGCTGCGGCGGCTCCCCTGAAGCCAGGCCCAAACCCGCCGCCGCCGCCGCCGCGGCTGGAGCTGCAGGCTCGGTCTTAGCCTTCGCCGCCATGGAAGCAAACTGGGACGGGACTGACTGTGCTTGTGGTGTGGAGCAATCGATTGAGACTCTGCTTGGATTGGTTTACTGGTTTTGCGCCGCAAACCGGCCTTGTGCGCTGCTGGTATGCAGGATAAGGATGTCGACGACTCGACCAGCCTGATGAGAACGAGTGTGACAACTGACAGGGGGGGGAGGTCCGGGAGGACAAGGGAAAACAGCTGCTAGCGCTTGACACGTCTACCACAAAACCACCATGGCACGGGCCGAAAAAGTTGGCTTGGCCCAGGCCTTCTGCGCCCCCTCTCACTCATGGGCTGGGTGGTCCCGACGCTTGTCCGGGCCTAAACAGAGACCGCCCAGAAACGCCAGTTATCGCTTTCCCGGTTTCCTTTTATTTTGAGCAGCTAATTCACGTTTGACCCATGTGTTTGTTTGGGAAACTATGGCCCCTTCGTCCAAAAATGGTAGTAGGATTTGATCAAAGAAAAAACCATATAAATTAGATTTTATCCCTTGATTTCTCTTATAATATGTAGTTAATTGCTAAAAAATAATATCATCTCAGAGGTTCTTTAAATGCAAAATTATTGATGCAAGTTTTATGCTCTAAATTTACGTATAATTTGACTAATTGTTAATCCAAATTTATAAACTTTGACATTTATTCTAGTCAAATGCGGCTACCAGTACTTGGTAGTACTATTTCATTGCTCTAGTCCATCAGTTTTCAGTGTTGCACATCTTTTATGAGCCTGTTCGCTGGTTGGTTTTTGGGCTGATAAGCCCGGCTGGTGTTGGTTTGTTGTGAGAGAAAAACACTATAGATTGACTGATAAGCCCTGGCTGAAACCAACAAGCGAACATGCTGATATGTTCACACTCCTGACGTGTTTAGCGTAATTGTACTTACACATTTCAGGTCCTATTTTCTTTTCGCGTGTATTATGTATCTAGATGTATGCTCTATCTAGATACATATTAAAAAAATCAAAAAGATTTATAATTTAGAATGAATTGAGTAGATTAGTCATGAATGTACACGTGTATGATCGTAAGTTTGTGGTCCAACTTATCCATTCGGGCTCCAATCTGTTAAAGCATACGGGCTTGAGTGGGAAGACAAATTTAAATGACCATCCGCCGAGCATCAACGAACATGCGTCAAGCGCGATAAAGACGTCCATGTCTATATGTGCACATGGGACCCATGCCATGACAGTGTGACCAATGCATCTCCTGCCGCGCGCGGGCTTTCCTTTCTTAAGTCGTGATCCGATACGTTCGTCTCGCTTTAATCGACAACCTATTTGACTACTAAACTAGTTTAAGCACTCACTTCTGATTCGTCTATTAAAAAAAGTATAGGACTATATGCTTATACTATGTCTGAATTATGCAAATTCTCAAAGTGGTTATCCGTATTAGTCACCATCATTATTCATGCATGTTAGTATGACATCCAATGATACCTCCAATAATAAGAGTCATGCATGTACCGTCTCTAAGATTCTATCTCATAATGTATGCAGCACGTGTAAGTTGCTTATTTATTCGTATACTCTTTTTTGCGTCAAGAGAAAAATAAATGAGTTATGTCTTTCATGCATTGGTACATGTAAAGAGCTTAGCTCTTTTATCCATGCTTGCTCAAAGGTTTTTGTCCCCTCTCTTTCTTCGTGTGCCATCTAATACTAGTTTAGAGGTGCCTATTAGAGGTGTCCTGGGGCTATAAAGAATTGCATGAACTATATAGGGCCTTTAATTCAACGCTAATGCTTAGACACGGCTGTCCGGCCGTCCGGACTCCATGCGCCCCACTCCGCCTCGCTGCTCCGACTCGAGCTGCTCGCTCCTGCCCGTGATGCTTGTTCCCTCCCGTCGCCCTCCCGCCCGTCGTCGACGTGGATTTGCCGCCTCCACCGCGCCTCGTGCTCGGAATCGTGCCTTCCACCTAGACTAGCGCCACCCGCCACGGCCGCGCCCCATCCGCCTGCTACGGCCACCACCAAGGCACGTGCCGCCGATGAGCTTCGCACCGACGACCTCCCGTCACTCCATGGCATCGAACTCCACGCCGCGCATCGAGTTCCGCGTCGACGAGCCTTTTGCAACCGTATGTTTCACGTGTTTTATCTTTATGTTCATGTGTTTCATCTGGATGATGCAAAATAAGGATCTGATGTTGTGTATGTTGCAATAGCTACACACGCATGTTTCAAATGTATGTTCCACATGTTTCGGATTCAGACGTATGTTGTAAATGTATGTTCCAAATGTTTTACATGTTTCAGATGCATGTTTCATGTGTTTTATTTGGATTACAAGTATGTTTCAAGAGGATACTGCATATGTGCAATAGTTGGACGGATGCTGCAGAGATGAGACGTTAGGACCGAGGAAGGGGCGCGTCGATACAGAGCGTGGAGGAGGATCGAGGCACGGGACGACTCGCGGGGTGGCCGGACACGGTCGCTGGCGTGGGATGGATCGCGGGCGACCGAATGCGGTCGCTGGCGTGGGATGGGTCGCGGGCGACCGATGCGGTCGCTAGCGTGGGATCTGATGCAAGCACGGGGGCATCTGATGCGACGCGGGTGCATGCGTCGGAGCTGCATCCGGACGGGGCTAGCACCCGAATGTCCGAGCGCTAGCCACGACGTTAATTCAATTTGCATCAAGCGTCGATCCAGCTCTCGTATAAATAAAATTACACATGTAATACGAAGGAAAAATAACAATCATCTTTTGCCGACAATTTTTCATCGTGTGATTACCAAGGCTGCCAAGTTAGCTTTTGTGTTAGTAACTGTGACAATGGATTTCATCCGGACTAAATTCTGTGAAACTCTCTCTATCTCTCTTCATAATCAACCTATTAAGTCATCAAATATGATGATGTATCATAGCATTAAATGTTGTGACCGGTCTTATAGCTCATATTTTTGTGACCACCACCCAAACGTAATACTCTCTCCGTCCCCAAATAAATCAATTCCTAGAATATGTGGCAGTCAAACTTTTTTAAGTTTGACTAACTTTTTATAGGAAAGAGTAGCAATATCCATGTCATAAAATTAGCACCTTATGAAAAATATTCTATAATAAATCTAATAATACTAGTTTAATACCATAGGTCTTAACTTTTTTCTAGAAATTCGGTCAAAGTTTAAAAAGTTTGACCTAAGACAACTCTATGAATCTATTTATTCAAATATAGAGGGAATACGATTTACACTATAAATTTAATTTAAAGTGGTGAACTAATGAAGGAGAGTAAATGGGAAACGGTGCCGTGTCCATAAGCAACGGCGATTAAATGGCACCGCGCGCATTTACAAACGGTAAAAATAAATCGATTTTCGTTGGTGAGAAGAACCCATTCAGGGGCCCACAAGCGGCAGGGCCCATCAGCCTTTGCTGCTGCCAGCCAACCGAGTGCGGTGGGCCGCCGGCCTTGCCATGTGCTCAAAGGGAACCTGGCCCACCTTCCCTTCCTATCCATTCGAGTCCTCCTCTGACAAGAGATACCTCCATCTTCTCGTCCAAGCCAGTGGCAGTGCTCGCAGTTCCTCCATAATTGGAGGGCGCTGTCAGCTCTCCCAAACCCACCATGCATTTCATCGCAAGCACTCGATGGACATACATACATACGTATATAGCGGAATTTCAAATTCAAAAAAGCGGAACCAGCAACTTTGATTTAAGAGGCCGAACAAACATGATGACATTTTATAAATATAATTATTATATATAAGTGTATGTCTTAACGATTTTTTTCAATGCTCTTACATATGTAGTCAATATTCATAACAAAAAGTTATAATATTATAATAACAGATGAGTACAAATGGATAAAATGTGATGATGTGCATTGCAATAGTTATAGAGGTATTTAAATAATTTTCAATGTTTTTTTTTGGGAGCATGTGCACGGCCCCTTAGGGCAGCACCAACGCAGGCTGTCAAAACCATATGCCTGAGCTAAAAGGTATATGCTATGTAGACAGCCATCAATTGAGGCCTTGTTTAGATGCAAAAAATTTTGCAAAATGGCTACTGTAGTATTTTCGTTGTTATTTAGCAAATAGTGTCCAATCATAGTCTAATTAGGCTTAAAAGATTCGTCTCGTGGATTTCGTCTAAACTGTGTAATTAGTTTTATTTTTTATTTATATTTAATGCTTCATGCATGCGTCCAAAGATTCGATGTGATGGAGAATGTGAAAAATTTTGCAAAATTTTTGGCAAACTAAACTGAGCCTGACTACAAATCTCCAACTGCAAGATGTTGTTCTTTGTAAAAAGTAGATTCAGCTTTTGTCAGACTTTTATTACTGGCCTTGCTCACAAACCGTGAAAGCGCGTGACGAGGCTACTGTTGCTCCCTGTGCCGACATGGAGGCTGGGGCTAACAGCCCAGCCTGTAGCGTTGGGGCTTGTCTTACCCCCTGGTTCTGCCTGGTGGCAGTGGCGCAAGCGGTCCCCAAGGTGCATAGGGTGAGCACATGCAAACAATATATCACTGTCACAAGCAAAGCACATCATCGCAAAAAGAAGCAAGCAAGCAACACGCTGCTAATGAGCATGTAGTAGACGTAATAGGTACAGGAAGTTCAGGAAAAAGCGCATGCTGGTGTCTGAAAGGAATTGTCATCCAACCCTTCTTCATGCTCACCAGTTGTCTGATTAGCTCCAGAATATTAGATGGCAATAAGAGGCAATAAGATGGCAACCCTTCTTCATGCTGGCACACTGAGACAGCCAAGGGAAAAGTCCTTGTAGCTAAAAAGAATATTAGAGAAGTCAAATAAATGGATCTCAACTGAAAATAACCAGTACAATATAGGTCCCGTTCGGCTTACCTTATAATCCGCACTATCCAGCTCGTTTTTTCAGCCGGAACAGTATTTTTCTCTCACAAGAATTCAGCCAGAACAGTGTTTTTCAGCCAATTCAGTTAAGTTTCAGCAAGCCGAACGCGGCCTATACAAATGGGAAAAAATGTATTTCTCTTATAGTAAGTCATTACATGTAGAGTGAGATATAAATATATAATTAATAATCAATGGATACCGTTTGACAGCTAGACGACGATAAATTCATTAGGGATGGCTAAATAAGAAGCTATGGCTAAGGTGGTGGCAGGTTAAAGGCCAACAAGAAGTATGTACTCTTCGAAGGGTATTCAAGTATATATATGATTCTCCTGCAAGCCTAGTGATCAAGGATAAAACAAACAACCGCACACACATACACACATATATATCGAGAGAGAGGATGAGGATTGAGGGCAGGAGTGGAGCCAGAAATTATACATAGGGGGCCGGCAGAAAAAAAAACCAACTTGTAAAAACTGAGCGTGGCTTAACTGATTAGGTTTTTCATGGTATTGTCTGGGTTAATTCATCGACTTAACATGATTGCTCACATTTTTTTATATGCATTCTAGAATCTAAGACCCTATTCTTTCAGAGGTATGCGACATGTCCATTGAGGAAAGGCTTCATGGTGACTTCATAAATCTCGAGGTCTATCGAATTAGTATTTCAGAGATGTTCGTAGAGATAATTTTATTATCTAGTTGTTTTTCGTATAATTTTATTATCTACTCCTCCTTCCATCTCATAAAAAGTGTTGCTATGAAATTCGCATTGGTCTTAAGTTTGACTAGGTTTCTTGAAAATATTAGTAGCATCTATATTTCTAAATAAGTTTATTATAAAAAATATATTGAACAATCTATCTAATAATGCTAATTATGGGCTATAAATATTAATATTTTTCTTATATATACATTTTCAAAGTTAAAAATATTTGACTTCTTGAAAAATAAGAATGACATTTTTTATTAGACGATGGGAGTAGAAGATATTAATAGCCATATAACAATAATTTTGTTATATCCTTTCACTAAATATATAAAAATGTAAGATTATATTAATAAAAAATTGTGTCATATGTTATTGGTGTGTGGGCAGGGACGAAGGGAAGCCCCCCCCCCCCCCCCTCAACCTTCCTAGTACCCCAGTGTTGTATTTATTTATCATCTCTTCTTTGTGTTAGTCTTTATTGATATCTATGTGATTTATGTCTAATATTTATGTTATATTCTCCCTCTATGTTGTTTTATTATTATTATTGTAGTTTTTCCTACACAACATCTTAGTTGATCTGCATAATATATGACGAGTTAGCTAGTTATGACGTTAATTAGTGTTTTATCTTTCCCCTCTCTTTTATTCCAGTTATTACAATGATTTTGTTCTATGAATTGGACTAGTTGGGTAGAGATTAGAGACTTAGGGCTATTTAATTTTTTCTTTTGCTATAATTTTCAGTATTATTTTAGACTTTTAACTTTCTTTTGTATCGCAAAACAAATATTGATTTGGTATTTATTTATACTCTTATTAACTCATTATACATATATTTGTATATACGCGCGCATATTTTCATCATATGTTGTTATCATTGGTATACCAAAACGCGGCCCCCTACTCCGCCACTAGCTTGGCGAGCTAATAATGCAGTCGTGGAATAACTAATTTTGAAACGGTGTCCGTCATTGCGTGCATGGTCGCTGAGTGGATCGGTTAGCCGTCTTGCATCCATGACTCGAAGTCAGGTCACGCCTGTGCGATGACGTTTCCGTCTACGCAAATCCTACTCCATAATCGTAGTCTACTCTACTGATCATCATCATCATCCATCCCGAAAAATCAAAGAAAAATAGCTAGGTAGGTGTCGATTGAGATGGGATGGCGAGAGAACCATCGGACACGAACACTTACGCCGCTCCACGTACGACATTGATTATTGTGAAGCTGACTGCGCAAACTACTTCAAATAAACCACCCAACTTTTTTTATCTCTTTTCTTTCTTTTTTATAATGACCGAACAACTAGAAAAAAAAGATAAGAAAAAAAATACTCTTTCCATTCTCTTTTATAAGACACAATTTGGTATGACACAGTTTTTCAAATTACACTTCGACTATTTATGTATTTTATATTATATATTGTTTGTCCTTATAATTTTATGATAATTAGATGGTACATTTAATTATAAATCTAACAATATTAATTTTGTATTATATTGAAGTAATTAAAATTTATTAGTCAAATGGTTGGTCAAAGATTTTAAAGTTTAAATCTTGATATACGTGCGCCTTAGACCAGTCTAAATAGAGTTTCATCATAGTTTAATCTATATTTAATAGATTGCAACATATGCAATTTTTATGACATGGTATCATATTCTTGAGAAGTCAAACAATCTCAAGTTTAACTAAATATTAAAAAGATTATGATCTTTATGATGCATAATAAGTATCGTTAGATTAATTATGAAATATTTATAATAAACATATTAAAAAATACATATGCAAAGATATTGATATTTATGATACAAAAGCACTTGCTTTGTCCAAATTAACATTAATGAAGAATAGTAACAACTTTATTAGGGTTAATCTTTTAGTTATAGGCCAATGAGTAAAATTGTAAAAAACCGTGGAAAGTATTAGGTATGGAGAAAATCCTATTGATATGGTATTGGTTGCATTAGCCCTTAGAGGATATCTATAGGTACATATGGGGGAGATATTTGAAAAATATCTAATCTAATCTATATCTTATTTGGGCAGGCTTTCTAGCCAACGGATGTAGTGCCGGCCCTAGGGAGAATTTAGAGATATATCTCCCTGGGGCGGCGAAAATGGAAGGTATAGGTTTGAAGGACGGTAGTCTATGGCTCTTGATGTCATATGAAAAACAGTGGGTATGGATAGAAAATTCCATTGATCTGTTATTAATTGCATTGGCCTGAGCAGACATTTATAGGTATATGGAGAAGAGGCTTAGAGTACAAGCCAAATTATACTAGCTCTAATCATCCTCTATCTCTAGGATTTTATGGTTGTTTTTAGAGTTTGTACACATCAATTATTTTTAAACCATATGTATCGTTAGTTTCAACAATACAAGTAATAACATAAATTTAAATGAACAGTACAAGCCAAAATTGTACTAGCTCTAATCATACTATATTCCTGTTCTGTTGCACTATTTCAGCAGTAATTTTCAGCGAACAAATAGTGTTTTCGATCCTCTCATAGCATTTCAGCGTAAGAACCAGCCTAAGCCAAATTTCAGCGAAACGAACAGGACACTATCTTCGGCCACATAAATTGGAAGTTGGAACCCCACCAGACACCAGTTAAAGGCCATTTTATGTTCCCTGCTATGAAAGGTCTGGAATTTTGCTTAGCAAAACATTTCTACAGAAAATCCACAGAGGATGGTCTTACATAAGTAATGATGATGTCTAAGACTTTAGATAGAGTAAAAGATTGAAATTTGAGCAGAATGGACCTTCAGCGAAATATTTGGAAATTCACTTTTTGTTAGTGAACAAAGACTAGTGTCCTCAGTGAAATATTTGGAAATTCACTTTCGGTTAGTGAGCAAAGACTAGTAGTGTCTGTTATGTCAGGATCAACGGTAGGAATTGCAACGGGGGCCTTGTTTAGTTCCCTTGAAAATTCCAAGTTTTTTCACTCTCTCTCCATCACATCAATTTTTAGCCGCTTGCACGGGGGCCTTGTTTAGTTCCCTTGAAAATTCCAAGTTTTTTCACTCTCTCTCCATCACATCAATTTTTAGCCGCTTGCATGGAGTATTAAATGTAGGTAAAAAAAATAACTAATTACACAATTTAGTTGGAAATCACGAGATGAATCTTTTGAGCCTAGTTGATCCACGATTGGACAATATTTGTCAAATAAGACGAAAATGGTACTATTCATCAGGCAATCTAAACGGGGCCGGGAAGTGATTCCGATAGGTATGCAGACATTATTTGGCTGCTGATGAGACCTAAACCAAAAAAACATCTTCAGAATTGTTTTTTTTTCTATTATTTATTTTTTGTAAACCCATGCTGGCTATGTTGGCATAATGGCATAGTAGCCAAGTCGATGGTAGTAATAAAGCCGGGGCCCACAGAAAAGTTGTTCAAAGCGGTTAATCTTCCTCGCTCTCGTCGACCACTATTTAAGAGCCTCCGCGGCTTGCCGGCTTGCCGCTACCACCTTGCACTTTCACTTCCTCCCTCCCTCGCAGCCACCGCCGCATCGCCCCGTGATACCCCACGGGCCGCTGCCGAGCGCGCGCCGGCAGGATGAGCTCCACGGCGGCCGACGTCCACCCTGCGCTGCCGCCGATCAGGACCACGCCACCGGCGCCGGAGCCCGCCGCCTGCTCCTCGGCGGCCTCGTCGTCGACGGCGCCGGCGCCGGACGCCGAGTCGGTGGCGACCTTGCCTTCGGCGGAGAAGCAGCAGGGGGAGGCCGACTCGGAGGAGGCCCAGCACCAGCAGGAGACGGAACCCACGACGCCGACGTCAGAGGGGAGCCAGCTGCGGGCGCCGGCCGAGTGCCCGCCGGCGCCGCGGAAGCCTGCGTGGGCGCCTCCGCCGTCGACGCCCGCCAAGCGCAAGTTCCCGTCCTCCGCGGCGCCGTCGGCGCGCCGGACCTTCTTCCCCGTCGCGCGCGACCTCACCACCGTGTTCCTCGCCCTGCCGCCGCCCAAGAAGCGGATCCGCGCGGGCTGACGGCCCGATCGACGGACAGCGACCGATCCGCGCCGCCGTGGCTCAGTTGGTCGCCAACTGTGTTGTATTGTTCACCCTGGCGTGCAGGACAGGACAGCGGCCACGACCTCACCGGCGTCGACTCGTACGGGGCGGTCGCCGGCGGCGGAAAATGGATCGATCTGGGTGTCCGCCATTGGCAGCGACGACGCGTCAACAGGTGCGCGGTCATGGCATGGTACAGAGCTCTCGTACAAATTATGTGTTGGTTCATTAATTTTTTCCTCTGCTTTTTTGGGGAAATTGTAGAATTGGAAAAGGGTGCTATTTATAGGGAGGATGAATGGGAAAAATGAAAGTTTGTAAAGAGATTTGTTTCAAAAAGAAAGCTTGTAAAGAGAATTCCCAGAGATTTGTTCATTATATTTGTTGAACTATAGTCACCTAAAGAAAAAAAAAGATCATATGTACTTGTGCGTTGCTTTATGGTAGCATTGGTTCCTGTGTCAATTGCAGCGCAAAAGTTGGTCGGTAGAACAAACAGAACAGCTCAAGAAGTGAGAAGTGTGTCTGAGTCTGACGCTAGATGGGAGAAACAATCCGTGCAGACATGAAGATCTGCCAGTTTTAACTGCATTCGATCTGGCAGTTGAAGCTTCAGCTTCATAACCCAGATGTGCATTGTTGTGACGCTTGATGGGGATCAAATCTGGAGAATTAGTTGAGCTTGTTATGGCTGTGATCTTGTGGACGTGGATGCGTCCATGGACCGGAGTAGCAGGTAGGTGTGGGAGATGAAGAGACGTGGGTAGACATAGAGATGCTGGGGATGTACTTTGGGCTGTTTTGTCCCCAGCACTAGTGACTGCTGTGGTGAGAGGAGATAGATGGGCTGCAGAGTGCAGAGAATCTTCTATTCATGAGAGCAGCAACGGGCATGGGAAATGGCCAACAGGCCAAGACAGGGTATGTCAGTACTAGTCCGGCTGAAGCTGTTTTATTATGAGAGAAAAATAACATAGATTTTAGCGATAAGCCGGCTTGACAAGCGGCCCAGATCGATGCCTCTGTTCAGGCCAGTCCTTTTTATCTCTCTGAATTTCCTGTGCTACGCCACATGCTGACATGCCTGCCTGCTGATCACGGTACATTCCTCCTCCTGCCTGCAGCCTGCTAGCCTGGTAAAGATAAAAGAAGATCAAGTTGGAACTTGTTTTTTCAGTTGACAATGGCAAGCAGAGATCACATTCACAGTGCATGGCCAAGGGGAGAGAGGCCGCTTGTCTGCAGAGCAAGGAGCCTCGCATTCACATGCAGCCATGTGGAGCTTTTGGTTGTTGGGACCCATTCCATGGCGACAGGTGATGGAGGGACAGGGTTGGTTGGGTAGGGTACTGTAACTGGTTCGTTCTCGTCTCCCTGGTAAAGTGGAGGGAGAGAAACAAGGCCAGGAGACGAAGTCACCAAGAGTCGAAGATTTCTTTTCTTCCTTCGCTCGCTTCACATGGGCTGTTGCATCTACGGTTGGAGGCTTCCTGCTCTTGGCCTCTCTGCCTCAAGGAATCGGTCTCAGTCCCTACTCCCTAGCTGTTTTCTGGGAAAGCCATCATGAGAGAGAGGAGAGGGATCGAGAGCATCTTGTTGCCACGTAGTGCGGGCGGCGCAGGTGGTGTAGGTGTACGCGCGTCCGGTGCGGGGCATGCGCTATGTTCTTTAGTTTTTATAGAAAAAAATAGTTTTTTTAAGACGAGATTCACACCCAAAATTAAAATAAAAAGGTGTTGTAAGAATCGATCGGATGAGATATTCCTTCCCCACACCTAAACTTTTAGTTGCATCAGTTGTACCTAGAAATTGGACCTAAATAATTACCGTAACTATGGTATATAAGTCATAGCGAATTCATGAAAGTTGACAGTAACTAAATTCAGGACGTGGATGAGCATTGTTTCACTTTCACCTGAATTTAGTTTGTCCCGTTCCATTTATATACTTTTAGATAGAAAGAAGAAAGGGAAACAAAACAAAAAATTGAGGCGTGTTGGAAGAAGTATCACCCGGGTACAAATTGAAGACATTATTCTTTAAAGGAAAAGGGAGAACAAAAATCTATATGTGCAATGTGCTGACTCAAACCATACTTATTTTCTGTAAGAGAAGGAAAGCGTATGGTTTTCCTCTTCTTCTTCTTCTTCTTCTTCTTCTTTTTTTTTTTTTGTAAGGGGAGTCGGTTCCGGTTGAAAAGGAATTCAGAATTAGCATTTAAGATTTTGTAACGTGCGAGTGCAAAGGTCAAAACAATATTGTACGGAGTACTATATAACATAAATGGCGATCGCCGATCGGGGATCATCAGGCTGCCGGGTCCACACTAAAGATTTTTTTTTTCACGATCGGACCATTCACCCGTATTTCCCACACCAAAGATTCATTCGGTAGGAGTAGTTGAGCAGAAGATTGCGAAGAAAATAGGAGGAAACAACATCAACACACTGTCTGTGTAACAACCGTACCTTTTTGGACCTCCTACATACCTTGCTTAGGCCTTGTTTAGATGCAAAAAATTTTGCAAAATGACCACTATAGTGTTTTCGTTGTTATTTGGCAATTAGTGTCCAATCATAGTCTAATCAGGCTTAAAAGATTCGTCTCGTGGATTTCGTCTAAACTGTGTAATTAGTTTTATTTTTTATTTATATTTAATACTTTATGTATGCGTCCAAAGATTTGATGTGACGGGGAATGTGAAAAATTTTGCAAAATTTGTAGGAACTAAACTGGGCCTTAACAAAAGTGTCCTGGTAGTACTAATAACCTCAACTCTGGATTCTGGCGGCAGGCAGGGGCAGGGGCAGGGGCAGGGGATTTATTGTTGGTTTGGTTTCACCTTTTTTTCACCTACTACTACATACCTTGCTTAACAAAAGTGTCCTAGTAGTAACCTCCAGTAGCTCCTAAAACACGACCCCTACTTTTATTTGGATGCTCTCTCTACTTTTGGAGGCCCTGTTTTCTGGACAGAATTCCAACAGAAGCCCCCAAAATAAAGCCCATATTCTTAATTCCCTCTATTTCCTCTCACATATATGCATATGTATTTGAGAACGTCATATTATATAATAATTTATTTAAACTATACTACCTCTGTCCTGAAAAAAGAATGCAACTATGGTATACGTACGAGTTAAAGTGCTTCATGTTTAACCAAGTTTCTAGTAAATTGTATTCACATCTGTGGCTTCAAATCAATTTATTATAAAAATGCATTTCGTAATTAATCTAATGGTGTTTATTTGATATTATAAATAGTTATAGTTTTTATCTATAATTGGTCAAACTTGGTATACTAAAACATGACACTGTTTCAGAATTGCATTCTTTTGGGGACAAAGGGAGTAACAATAAAGCACCATGCGTAAAATAATAAATGAAAAAATATAAATATTCAAATTTAAATTCAAACATAAATTTGGTCCGAATTTAAATGTGTTGTGTTCAGATCTGGAGCAGATAGCGGAGCCATACCTGGAGCAGAGAGCGGGGGCTTTCAGATTAGCTTGCGTCACCGGGAAGTCACGGACTGAGACACGACACGGTCGCAGGGGGAGTTCGCGCCGTCGGGAAGTCGCGGGGGCCGGGCAAGTCCGCGCCGCCAGGGGAAGTCGCGTCGAAGACAGCAGGAGGGGATGATGCCAGCCCGTCTTCCTCAGTGCCGGGGAGGGGAAGCGGGAGGGGAAGGAGGCGGGCGACCTTCACTGCCGCCGATCCGGTAGCGCGCGTGTACGAGCATCCGCGCGGGAACTGGCGCCACGAGCGAGCAGAGGACCGAGAAAGGCTTAGCAGCGCGCGCTACGAACCCTAGCGGTGCGCGCGCTGGGGAAATGTCGCGCGTGGGCGGGAGGGAGGGGGCGAGCGGGAGAAGAATTCACGCGCGTGCGGGGAAAACCCAGATGGAACTGCCGTTTCGGGGCTTGGCCTAGAGGCCATGGGAATTGGGGCTGGGGGAGAGATCTGGGTGCTCACACAAAATTGGGTGCTATAGTAGAGGCCCTGCTGGACCTCTATTTTTTGTTTGGGCATCTATATTTAGGTATTGGGGCTTGAGTAGGGGCTGTTCTGGATATGCTCTCACTTGGTTTGGTTTCACTGTAAAATTAGGAGGCCATCAATGGCAGTTGGCAGGGCTCCCAAGTCAAACGGGTGCCAAGCCCGGACGTCGGGCGACGCACGCTGTTACAGTGAGCCACCGATGCATTACGCATGCAACCTAGGATTCTTGTCTTGTTTTTTCTTGGGCAACGACATTTCCATCGCCATTCACACGTTTTCCCCCCTCACACGGACGCACGGACGACGCAGAGCGTTACACGGAAGTATATAGGTGTAATATAAAATAGAAAAAAGGGGAAAAAATGTAACTGCTCTCTCCGTTCCTGACGCACGGCATCACGCACGACTCTGCTGCTGCAACCTGTAGCGTGCGGGCAGTAAAAACGCGACAGGGCGTGCGTACCTGGGGACGTGAATTTTCCTGCTGGCTCTGCTTCTGCTGTCGGGTACGTACTCTTCTTCTGCCGGTGTCGTTGTCCTTGGGTTGGGGCTTGTTTGGATGCCAAAATTTTTTGGTAGAGTGCTACTATAGTATTTTCGTTGTTATTTGACAAATAGTGTCCGATCATAGTCTAATTAGGCTTAAAAGATTCGTCTCGTGGATTTCGTCTAAACTGTGTAATTAGTTTAATTTTTTATTTATATTTAATACTTTATGCATGTGTCTAAAGATTCGATGTGACGAAAAATCTTGAAAATTTTTGTAAAATGGGGTGGAACTAAACTGGCCCTTGGCTTCGGCTGCTGTCCCCAAACCAAAACATTCTCGATGCGTCTCACAGACGCAAATCTTCCCCTGCCGTCCTGCCGCTGGTGTGCCTGGCAAGTGGCAACTGAGACAGCGCATGTTAGGCCCTGTTTAGTTACCAAAAAATTTTGCATAGTAATTGTCACATCGAATCTTGCGGCACATGCATGGAGTACTAAATATAGACGAAAAAAAAAACTAATTACACAGTTGGTCGAGAAATCGCGAGACGAAACTTTTGAACCTAATTAGTCTATAATTAGACACTAATTACCAAATACAAACGAAATGCTACAGTGAGCCAAAATCCAAAAATTTTTGGATCTAAACGCACCCTTACTGGATCGTCCCGGCGTTAGTAAAGACTACTACAGTACTATAATTGCCTCGCAGTAACTACTTAATCAAGGCTCTAATCAGCCATGTCAGCAACGGGTATATTTATTTATATATACGAGTAATAAATAATTAACACAGCCACAAAAAGGTACGGTGCATTGCAAGCGCTTACCTGTTATGCTACTTCCATGCACATGCACTCTGAACGAGTACACTAGTATAACAATTTCATTATCATCATTATCTACTCCTATATAATTTTATACAGTATTAGTATGTTGCTTCTCTTCTGGATCTCGATTTGCACCCACGCCCGGTAGCTGACACTGCGCCAGAGAAGCTAATTTGAGACGGCTCGAGATGTCACTTAGTGACGGTTAATTCAAGGATCTGAAAATCCACCCATGTAGTGACAGGTGCAGAACCGTCTCAATAAGAACGCAAGAGAGACGGTTAAAAAAACCCAGTCTCTTTTCATTATCCTCTTGCACTATGTATGGAGCCTCGCGCATTTCACCATGGATCTGACTTTGCACCGGTAATATAATATTCTAATAACCAACAAGTGCTAATTCTTTCTACTTGTAGTTTTTTGGAGTAAAAGTAAAGAATAATAAACCTGCTAAATTGCTCTGGGATCCGAGATGGGTGTACATACATACCTTTCACTTTATCCATGCTTTGCATCCAATGCAGCTACCACTCCATGTCTCCATTAATTAACAAAGGGATCAACCAACCGCACAAGAAAAATTGGTTAGCAACACAGCCTGACACTCCAGATCTCTGGTTGCGGCCGCTTTTACCCACCCAACCGCCAGCATCAGCCAGCTGAGCTGAGCGTCCCTTCATCCCTTGCAATGCAAGACGGGCAGGTGGCTAGCTGGTGGTTGGCCAAGGTATCTTTGCACGTTCTCCGCGGTGGTAGTGGTACGCACCCATCCATCTCCGGCAAAGGCAAAAAAAAAAAAAAAAAGGGTATGGCGCCATGTGTGCGGCTACGACGTACGAGATCTTGCTTGCCTGTACACGTAACGCGGCTCACGCTCAGCTTACGCCGCCCGGGAATCCTATGATGGCCACGCATGCATTTTTCCACTGCAACAAAAGCCAACAGCGCAATGCGAGACATAGACACCGTACCGTGCGTCAAATACCCGCCGTAGGACAACAGGCATTGCATTTACATTCCGGCTGGCTCCCTGTGTACCGACCGAGTACTGGCAACAGTTTTACTGATCGAGCACATGCACATTGTTGCGTGCAGAATTAGTTGCGTGTCAAATATTGCATGTCCGGCTTTATGTCGCGTACGAAATTTCAATTATCGACGAGCGGGCCTCGTTTATTTCCCCCCACCAAAACTTTATAGCCCCTGTCACATTGGATATTTGACACATGTATGGGGTATTAAATATAGACTAATTACGAAATTAAATGCACAGATTAAGACTAATTTATGAGACGAATTGTTTAAGCCTAATTAGTCCATGATTTAACAATGTGGTGCTACAGTAGACATATGGTAATGACGGATTAATTAGTCTTAATAAATTCATCTCGCAGATTACCGAGGACTTGTGTAATTTGTTTTATTATTACTATCCAAACACTCGATGAGATACCTCATGTGACTTCTGATGTAACAACCCTAAACTTTAGTCGATAGATTTAAACAAGTAACACCACATCGTGGAATCCTGTTACATGCATGATGATCTGTTACTACAGATACCGCAGTACATTTTCCTACAGGGTGAAGGTGCAAAGTGCAACAAAGGAGATCCAGATGCCACGACCATCCATCGGATCCTGCGTGCATCTGATCTGCCTTTTTTTTTTGTTAGGTAGCGTCGATCGAGCTGACATGAGTACATGGAATGGGGATGAGATCCACATCAAGTTGTCCGTCCTGCATACGGAGTAGTACTCTGCAAATGTAGGAGTATGGATCATGGATCATGTTCATATCTGTCAGTCTGAGTGACACCACCAGAGTGTGGGGTGGCAGATCTAGAAGCAAATGAACACAGCAGACGCAGCCGGATCTCTGTCACACCGACGTGCGGGCCACTGCTCGGAGGGACCCACTCCATGTGTACCCCAGGCCTCCCCATGCACATAGTACAGCATTTCTTTATTAGCACACAAGACACCGGAGAGCAGATCAAATAGCAGGCAAGCATCGCTGTGTTTAGGACTGTGCTGCCCTTTCCCTTCTCGAAGCCGCTTGCCCTGATCGCTTGATTGAAAAGTCTGACCGAAAAGTATCGATGACTGATTTGTTGTGAGAGAAAAACACTATACCATAGTTGATAAGCCGTGCTGTTAAGTTCAAGCGACCAGTCACTCAGGCCTGACAGAGGACATTCTCTGGTTGCAAAGCGAAGCCATCACATCACTCTACTACTGCCGCCCCTCCTACGCTGTAACATAACAGCGGAGAGAAAACACGCGTACTCCTATACAGTTAGCAGCTAGTCCAATTACAATTACCCGATAGTGCTTATCGCTTAACAAAGTACTTATGGAAAATAAAAGGAGGCGGCCAAGAAAAAGGATGAGTAGGAGTAGGTAACAGAC
This sequence comes from Miscanthus floridulus, assembly GCF_019320115.1. Lineage (NCBI taxonomy): Eukaryota > Viridiplantae > Streptophyta > Magnoliopsida > Poales > Poaceae > Miscanthus > Miscanthus floridulus. The sequence continues at coordinate 17,058,704 of NC_089585.1, read as the reverse complement.
TAACAGCGTTCTCCTCAAGTGTGCGCTGTCAGCGAATGCCTTTCTTTTGGTCCTCTCGTCTTGCAACTGAAGCAACACTGATGACTGTTGAGTGAGAGTGGTGAGTGGCACGTGTCCAAATCTTGATCCGGAAGCAACGGCCGTGCATGGATGTACTAGTACTATAGACTTTTAGGCCTTGTTTAGATCACCTCCAAATTCCAAGTTTTTTCACTCTCTCTTCATAACATCAATTTTTAGCCGCTTGCATGGAGCATTAAATATAGGTAAAAAAAATAACTAATTGCACAGTTTAGTTGGAAATCACGAGATGAATCTTTTGAGCTTAGTTGGTCCACGATTGGACAATATTTACTAAATAAGACGAAAATGCTACTATTCATCGGGTTGAAATTTTTTGCAATCTAAACATGGCCCTTAACCAACGGTGCCCCTGCCCCCTGCTGCTGCATGGGATCCAATGCCAGCCAGTCCCATCGTCACTTCGCTCCCTTCGAGGATGATCTGTCTGCGCCGGAGCTGGAGTGAAGCTCGGCCAAAAAGCCTGCAGCTGGGAAAAAAAAGGCAGCGAGGTGAGGATTGCTTTGTTCTGCTGCTCATCTCTGCCCTTCTTCTCCATCCCCCACCGGATGTACTGCTGTGTTTCTAGGCTGTCTGTCTTTTGTCTGTCCCTCCAAATTAAAGAATGGAGTGGAATGGATGCACCATCATCATGATGATGATGCGGAGCAAATTGAGTACTGCCTATGTCCCTAAAAGGATAAATCTCCATCCATCCGTGTCGGTCATGTGTGCGTGTCCATTTCGGTCGTGTATGTTGCCGCTGCAGGTATCGCATAACGGACAGTGTACAGTTCATGTGTGCGTGTCCATTTGCTGCGATGCCCAAGGACGGTGCGTGTTACGGGGATCCATTTTTAACACGGTATATATTACGGCCTCACGGCGGTGAAAGTGACTTGGGGGGTTATTGCGTATCTCACTCTCACCGGCCCGGCCTCACGGCGAGTTCCAAATTCGATGGTTCGTAAATCGCGTGAGGTGTACACGCACCCGGATATATACTCCTACAGTTCTAGCTTGCTGTTGCTTCTCCAATGTCGTCGGCAAATCAATCATTCACGGCGGTGGATCCAATGCAGCATTGGTATGTAATGGGCATACTAGCTGTGGACTTGTCTGGCACGAGTGGCCTTATCACTATCGTTGCAAACAAACAAATAAGCAAGCAACCAAACGGCACACTTGAATGATCCACCTCATCTTACATGCATGCTTATCAATCCATATCCATTTCCTCCACCTCCAGGACACTGCTCTGTGGAGCTGATCGAGCGCGTGTAGGTGTAGCCAAGCCCAAGCCTAACCAGATCTGGAGGCCTGCGTGTGCGCCGGATCGGAACGGCGGATGCAGGGATGGACGGATCAGACTTCGGACCTGGCTGGACCCGCTACTGGAGCTCATCCTGTCCGCATGCAGAAGAAATGAGAGAATTTCCTCCTCTCCGTTGGCGCGGACAGGGGCAGAGGCACGCACAGCCCAGGCCTCGCTCGGCTCCACCACCGCTGATTATTCCTTTGTCCTGTCTGTCTGTCTGCCCGCTGCGACGCTTGTGTTGTGCCTGCCTGCCTGACGTGATCCAGCGGGCCAGCGGTGGCGCGAGGTGGCAGGCAGCGTTTGGTACAGATTCTTACACGCTCCTGAATCCGTTTTTCGGCTCCAGCTGCCAAACGCCTCCAAAGCTGACCAGATCCTAGAAAGAAATCCCGGAATTTCCGCTGAGACAAGGGAGGAGAGAGTAGGAGCTGAAATTTGTGGCTTCTTCCGGCTTCGTTTGGCGTAGCAGGCCCCATCATGCCCATGGATCTCCTTTGCCCCCGCGTAGGCAGGGCGTCAGGCGGAAAACGTCGGCGCATCTGCGAGGGCGCCGAGCGGACGAGCGCTGCAAACGCGCGTGGCTGCGCGGCCTTGGGGAGGAGCGGAGGCGGCTGGCATTGGGGAGGAGCGGAGAAGGCACGGCCTTAGGGTGGAGCGGAGGCGGCATGGCATTGGGGACGAGCGGAGGCGCCGCGGCGTTGGACGAACGGCTCGAGAAGATGGAGATGTCGTGCGGTCTGCGGTGGGGTACGGGTAACGGGATAAGGTTGGGCCGTTGGGGAGTGAAAAGGAAAAGAAAAAAAAGAAAAAATAAGGGTATTATTGACATTTCACCCTGTTAGACTATCCGGAGAAGCTATTTTTGCTAAACGGTCTAAATAAAAAAATTGATTCAGCTCCCCATCCAAATCTACTGCACAGATGAAGCCATAACTGAAACTGCTAGAGCTCTGCCAAACAGGCCCCTGGTATCTCTGCCTGCACCGGAGGCAGAGGGCATTGGCGGATCCAGGGGGGCTGGGGTGGCTGCAGCCCCCCTCGTGAGCCTTAATTCCTCGTTAAATTACTGTAGCATCAAGCATAAATCATTATTAAATCTTCATTATCAATCAACATGTCCATTATTTAGCCTCCTCCTTATCCCATCCTGAATCCGCCACTGGTAGAGGGTACGACAGACGCACGGCACCCGATCCTTTTGGATGCTTCCTTGCTCCGTTCCCTCGTTCGGTGTCTCGGTGATATACAGCTGAAAGCGCTACTGTAGTGGTCACCCAACCAAATGTGACCATACCATCATTTTGCACGGAAAAGTATAGTAACTACTTGTACAACAAAATAGGAGTACGTACTAGAGCATCACTCCTCTATGTAAACTCCACTCAACTTACCGTGTCCAGCTACCTCTGGTCTTGTGGATTATTGTAGGAGCTGACCTTTGGCTTTGGCAGCTCTTAATGTGCAGCCTACAAACCACTACTATCCAAAAGACAGATCCAAACTCGATCGATTCCTCTAAAGTAATACTAGTATAAAGGTTAGTTAGGATACCGGCCTGCTAGACTCTGACAGCCATGACTCCATGAGAGCTCTGCTTTTGACAAACATAATTAATCCAAATTTACAAGTCAACGATCAGAGGAATGTAGAGCCGGAGTGGGCATCAGGCCATGTTTAGTTCCAATTTTTTTTTTCCAAAAAGTGCTATAATAGCCATTATATCGAATCTTGCATCGAATCTTGCGATACGTGCATGGAGTATTAAATGTAGATGAAAAAAACTAATTGCACAGTTTGGTTAGAAATCGCGAGACGAACGTTTTGAGCCTAATTAGTCCATGATTGAATACTAATTGCCAAATAAAAACGAAAGTGCTACAGTAGCAAAAAAAAATCCCAAACTTCACCCAACTAAACAAGGGGGCCTTGTTTAGTTCCAAAAAGTTTTCCTAAAAAGTGCTACAATAGCCATCACATCGAATCTTGCGATACGTGCATGGAGTATTAAATGTAGACGAAAAAAACTAATTGCACAGTTTGATTGGAAATCGCAAGACGAACGTTTTGAGCCTAATTAGTTCATGATTGAATACTAATTGCCAAATAAAAACGAAAATGCTACAGTAACCAAATTCCCAAATTTCACCCAACTAAAAGGTATAAGCTATGCCGGGCCAAGGTAGTCCAACCAAACTTGCAGACTTTTTGAGAGGCAGGTCAGAAACACACAGACACGCAACTCATCTGAGCCCTTGTTTAGTTCCAAAATTTTTTCCCAAAAAGTGCTACAGTATCTATCACATCGAATCTTGCGATACGTGCATGGAGCATTAAATATAGACGAAAAAAAACTAATTGTACAGTTTGGTTGGAAATTGCGAGACGAACGTTTTGAGCCTAATTAGTCCATGATTGAACACTAATTGTCAAATAAAAACGAAAGTGCTACAGTAGCCCAAATTCCAAAGTTCAGCCAACTAAACACGCGCTGAAATGGCAACATTATTCTCTGTGCAGCTAGTCAACTAGAAATTGGACGTGACACGACCCTGGCCAACTCTCTACGCGCCAGACCAACCGTTCAGATTTGGACGTGCTTTGACACAAACAAGGCGCGAGGACACTGACGTGCCGCGAACTGGCGCGAGGCTCAGCGTTCACCGTTTGAATTTGAATTTGGAAAGGATTAATACATACTCTCTCCATTCTAAATTATAAGTCGCTTTGACGTTTTTGTACATTCATTTTGCTATACATCTAAAATAATATATCTAGATATATAGCAAAATAGATGAACCAAAAAGTCAAAACGTCTTATAATTTAGAACTGAACGAGTACAAGGCAACAATGCAGCCGTCCGAGTTGCAAAGCGCTGAAGAAAGTCTGCATAATGCAGGTAGGATATAATAATTAAGCTGCGTGCGGTGGTAGGTAATGCCGACGCTTTTTTTTTTTTTGAACTTGGGTAAATCTCATTGCACTTTGTTGACAAATCGTCAACAACAATTACACTGACGCAATCTGGGATGTTGCACGACAAGTGCTCCTCCCCTTCAACGCTACCCACACCTGCAGCAGCAAGGACATGAGCTGCCTTGTTACAAGTTCTCGGAACATGAACGCACTCAAAGCTAACAAAGCTTGTAGACACTATGAACTTCAGTTCTTCGACAAGGCCACCGGCCGCTGACAAGTCAATTTCTTCAGTTGACAGTGCTTGTTTAACTTTCAGCGCATCCGTCTCCAAGATCAATCGGCCAATCCTCAAGTTACTCGCAGCTAATCTCAAAAAATAAAAAAAGTTACTCGCAGCTTGGACACCCTACAAGATCGTTTCAGCCTGGAGTGCATTCAGCAAGTTATTTACACGCCCCCATCCACTTAGCGCAACATCTCCATCGGTGTCCCTGATAAAAAACCCCATCCACCGCACTTCCCTCCTGGGATAAATGAAGCATCGCAAGCTTTAGTTGTCCCTCCGGTGGTCTTGTCCAACGCTCCACACTTCGCACCTGAGCTCTTTGCTGCGTTTGGGCAGGTTCACCCATCTCCCCAACATAGATTTTGATAGCTCTCGCCACAATGTCTGCTGGTCCCGAACAAGGTTTGCCGACACTTACAACACAGAGTCACAAAGTTCAGGCTTGACGATACATGATCACGATCGTTACTTGTGTATGTAAAATATTGAGGAGCCAAAAAAGAACATTTTTTTCTTTCGAATTGAACATTGGCGAAATAGGAGATGTCAAAAAAGACCGACAGTTGTGAATGCCAAATGGGCCGGTCTTCCTAATGGACCTGGGCCTTTCATCCATGAGGCCCACACCCGTCATCCGGCGTCTTCTTCCTAACGGCTGGCAGTTGCCACTTGCCAGGCGCCCTCAGATCCCTGCCGCTGCCACCTTCCCCGCCACCGCCTGTTGCCTGCCGCCTGCCGCCGCTTCTCGAGCTCCACAAGACCACCACCGACGTCATCGAGATGATTGCGCAGGATGACGCCCACCTCGCTTCCATCACCTCCCGCGAGAGCGAGATCCAGACCGGCGCGGCCTCCGCTCGTCTCGTCCTAATCAGGGAAGCTCGTCGCCTCCGAGGGTACCAAGGCTGCCGATTAATCCACCTCCGCTTGGGCTCGTACTATTACAGCAATTGCTAGGGTCGGTAGTTTGGACTGGGCATTTGTTTATTTTTTGTCAACTGATTATTACTAAGCGATGATACATCTGATCAGTTTCTGGAACATAATGTTGTGATTGTGTGATTACTATTTGTTAATTGCATTGGTTGGTGCGAATACTGAGTTTTTAGATAAGTGAAAACTCTACACTAATTGTAGTTCCTCTGCTATCCTCGTCCACAGCGGCGGATCCAGGAAATATTTTAGGGGGGACTGAACAACACTGCTGCTTGATCTTAAGTCTCAGCCCCCCTACACTATAGAACTTTGCCTAAAAATTCATAGGGGCTCTATAGTAATTTGCACTGCTTCGGCAGGGGTAGGGGGGCTTGAGCCTCTCCCGCCCCACTGCTGGATCCGCCCCTGCTCGTCCATGTCTTTTTGCATAGGGTGATTCTGCAAATTGCATTGGGTTCTATTTTTACCTGTTGATTCTTGTGCTCATCTCCCTGGAGACGAAATTTACTTATTTCTTGCAGTTATGCACTACTTAGTGAATGCTAGACGTATTCTGAATCTTAATAATGTGTATGAAGTTGTTATACCAGTGCCATGTAGCATTGTAGCCACTGCTGTACAGCTCTTGTGGAAAGACAAACTTTGACATCTGTGGCATAACTTGCTTGGCATTTTATGATTTCCAACATTGTCCCACTGCCGTACTTGTTGGTAGCTGATCCGAAATGTATGCTGCATGGATGTTTATGTTTCTCTTTCTGTCCCATCTTCTATTATTCTACAGAAAATGTGCCTTACAGATAGTTTACCACAAAGCATGGGGCATGCATATGGGCCAGTATTTGGCTCTGAATATGAATTATCATTGTTGTAAATCTCTAAGGAGAGTTATCTTCTTTTCTTTGATACTCTCCTGAGTCCTGTCAGCTAACTGATAATTTAGTTGCGTCCTTCTTCATGCCAAAATCCAACACTCCTATAGTTTTTATGGTGTCACCTACTCACCTAGAGCACGGTTAACAAGCCTTATGATAATGAAAATCTGTGGGTCTTGTACTCCTAAATGCTATGCCTGGATTTCGCGAGTACCCAGACTTTCAGTTGGGCCTGCACGTTGCTTGCTTGGTTATCGGTGAATTTCTAGTGGTAGCTCTACTGCTGATTCTTTTCTAGATGTAGGATGCCTCATATTTTCAATATTTGGCTCGATTATTTATTTGAGGGACTGGAAATGCGCTTCTTGTGGTGGTGCCAGATTTCAGTTGATAGTACTTAGGTTTGACTCTTGGTGAGGTGAGAATTGAGATCTTGAGTACTTATAAAAAAAAATCTGGCTTTGCAACCTTGATAGCTATGTGTAATTTAGTAAGGTAGGTATGGTGTATCTATTCCTGTGGGGTTTCAGACAATTCATTTCCTGAGCTTTGTTGTTAATTTATTTTTACTACGCGATGATACATATGATCAATATCTGGAACAGAATGTTGTGATTGCTATTTGCTAATTGCATTGTCTGGTTGGAACCCTGAATTTTCTTGCAGTTATACACTACTTTAGGAATGCGATGCTGGTCCATGCCTCTTCACATTTGTTGATTCTGCACTAATTATAGTTACTCTACCAACCTGGTCCATGTCTCTTTGCATTAGTTGATTCTGCAAATTTCAATGGGTTCTTTTAGTTATCTGTTGATTCTTGTGCTGATCTGCCTGGAGAGAACAATTACTTTTTTCTTGCAGTTGCCCTGCTTTGGCATCGCAAGAAGTAAGTCTAGGCACCATTTGCGCTCTGAATCTTCAAAATGTGTATGAAGCTATTTTACAGTGCCATTGAGTATTTTAGCCACTGGCTGTACTGCTCTTGTGAAAATACAAATATATCTATGGTATAACTTGCTTGGCATTTTATAATTTCCGACATTGTTCTACTGCCATGTTTGTTTGTTGCTGATCTGAACGTCTGCTGCATGGAGGTTTCCCTGACAATGTGCATGGGGTGCCACTAGAGCATGGCTACCAATAATGAAGAGACAATATGATGTTTTCTGAATTTCATAGATTTTGCGATGCTCTCATCTGCATGCACCCTGATTGCCATATAAACATAGTCAGTTTGAGTTGTAGCCTGCTTCTTTATTGATTAAATTTCAGTGGAAACTTCATCGTTCTTTTGTTCTGGGTGATTATTCTGAACCTGTATTCGTTTGAATGCATGCCTAATTTTTCAAGCAAAGCATTTTTCATATTTTGATCCATGATTGATACGAGGGTGCGCTTTAATGAACAGGCAGTGCACCAACCATTTCCTCAAAATAATGTGAGGATGTGGGGTAAAACATATATGGATGATATGCCCACTTCTGTAGAAGTTCAAGCATTTCATATCTTAAGAAGGTAAATTTACATGGCATTTTACTTTCCCTTTTACACTGTTATGATAAACCTTCAATCCTGATTGCATATACAACTTTAGTTGTTTTAGTTGACAACATATCCTAAATTCTAATCTACCTTCAGCTGTGATCACTGCTCTAGCAAATGTTTGCAATTGGTGTTTTCTCACGGTAAAATGAAACATGACGTATGAATCTTAGATGTTGTGCATCTCTACTGTCTACTGCTACATCTCTTTGAACAGGATATGGCAAGCCTGAAAACAGAAATTCGTATAAAGAAATAAAATCCTTGGTTCTACTCTTGACAATGATATCCTTTGATTCCACATGTAGGCATGTAGCCAAAATATTGTTGAGACAGCAATGTTGAAGGTTCTTTCACCAAGTGGACTCATTGGGCTTCATGTAAACATATCAAACAATTTTTATTTTTGAACGTAATGGTAGGAGCTCTGCCCTTCAATTAAGAGAGAAAAGAGAGTTTTATGTACAAGGGAAATAGCCCTCTAGGGCAAACAAAACACAGTTAAGACCCCATATTCAACAAATGGGCTTTAACCCCTCTCTAAGCTGGCTCTCTTTCTTTGCACAATATCCTCCCTAACTCTGGCGACCACCTGCATTGGTGACTCTGAAGTGTCGTTGAATATTCGCCTATTCCTTTCCTTCCAAATGTTCCATATTGTGTGGATCACCACTCCGTTGAACTGCCTTTTCATCGGTTTGGGCACCTTGTGCGCGGCTTTGTCCCACCAATCATCTATGTGCATTGGTTCTGGTTGTGTATTGGCGAGTTGGGTGTCGAAATCTTCCCATGCCAGTACCTGGTTCCACACCGCCTTGGCGAAAGGGCATAAGAGGGTCAAGTGTAAACTAGTTTCCAAAGGTCCGTCGCATAGAATGCAGTGTTCCTGGTGTGGCCATCCTCTTTTATGCAAATTTTCCGCCGTTAGTATTTTTTCTTGGACCAGAATCCAATCAAAAACTTTGCATTTGTTTTCTGCCTGCGCTTTCCAGATTCGGCTATACTGGAATCTTGTATAGGAGGCGCTGAACTGGATCCGGTATGCTGATCGGGTGGAGTAGCAGCCATTGGCCATCCATTTTTAAGCTATGGTGTCTTGAACGCCCGGAGTTAGATGGACATATTGAATTCTGATCCAAAGGGAGACGAACTCCTCAATGTGAGTAGCACTGGTGATCTTATCCCTGAGAGAGCGTATCCATGCCCCGTTGTGTAGCTCTTGTTGGACCGTCCTGTTTTTCCTCCTTACCAGTTGGAAGAGATGGGGTGCTAAATTTCTAGGCGCTTCCCCTTCCAGCCAACTGTTGTGCCAAAAACGGGCTTTTTGGCCATCTCCAACCGTGACTATGGTTGATGCATTGAAGAGTAGCCTGTTGGCCTTATTGCAAGGAAGGTCGGACCCCGCCCATGGTTTGGACTCGTGCACCCATTCCTGCCAAAGCCATCTGAGGCGAAGAGCTCTTCCAAATTTCTCCAGGTCCGGCAACCCCAGGCCTCCAATGTCTTTTGGTCTAGTGGCTGTGGGCCAGTTAACTAGACAGTGGCCTCCATTTGCGTTTTCATCACCTTTCTAGAAGAACGATCGTCTGATTTTGTCTACTTTCTTTTTTACCCAAGCTGCCAGAGGGAACACTGTTAGGTGGTAGGTTGGCATGGAGGAAAGGACGGAGGAGACAAGGGTGAGGCGGCCGGCTTTGTTTAGGCACCTCCCCTTCCATGTAGGTAGCCTCTGACCGATGCGCTCGATGAGGGGTTGGACATGAATTTTTTGTAGTGCTCTAATGTGGAGCTGTAGTCCCAAGTAACGGTAGGGGAAAGTCCCTCTGATCCCGACGAAGGAGGATAGGATGTGGTCTAGGTTTATGTTTTCACACCTATGCCGAGTGTCGTGCTTTTGCCGAGCGCCTGGCACTCGGCAAAGAAGTCCTTTGCCGAGAGCGTTTTTTTGCCGAGTGCCTGGCACTCGGCAAAGAGCTCTTTGTCGAGTGCAATTCTTTGTCGAGTGCGGCACTCGGCAAAGAAGGTCTTTGCCGAGTGCCCGATTTTTGACACTCGGCAAAGCATTTTGCACTTGGCAAAGATCCCGTTTCCAGTAGTGTGTCCTTTAAGCATATTCTGCGAGAGGTCGAGTTCTTGGAGCGATGTGAGGCTGAAGAGTGAAGCAGGGATGATCCCCGTGAACTGGTTTTTATATATACGGAGGATTCGCATGCTGGGGAACCTGCTGGCGATATCGGTAGGAAGGCTACCACTGAGCATGTTCCACTGAATCCACAACATTTCCAAGCAAGACAAATTGTAAAGGGATGTCGGGGGCTCGCCTGAGAGTTTGTTGAAGGCAAGCACAAGAACACTGAGGTCCTTGAGGACGCCAATGCTAGTCGGGATGGTACCGTCGAGCTGGTTTAATGAGAGACTAAAATAACTCAACGATGACAAGTTAGCCAGCGACGCCGGGATCTGTCCCGTAAGGTTGTTGCCGTGCAGGTTGAGCACCTTGAGATGCTTCAGGTTATGACCGATCTCAAGGGGCACGTTCCCGCTGAGATTGTTGGATCTAATGACCATGATCACTAGACTGGTGCAAGAGCTCAAGTTGGCGGGAAGTAAGCCAGAAAAGGCATTGTGATTCAAGTCGAGGATATGGAGATGGCGCAGACGACCAAGGCTCGCGGGGATGTTCCTGCTGAACCCATTGGAGCTCAGGTTCAGAATCCTCAAGGATGATAGGTTTCCAATGGCAGGAGAGAGGATGCCAGTGAGCCGATAGGATGGGAGGCTCAACGCCACCACTCGGCGGTGTGTGCCCCGACACCTTACGCCCTCCCAGCTACAGTACCAACCGGTGGTGCTGCGGTTCCACGAAGCAAGTGGGTCGTTGTACCCGTTGCTGATTGCCGCTGCTTTGAAAGCCAGCAACGTGGCCTCCTCGTCACCTTCTATGGCACTAAGTGCGGAGACGGTGACCAAGGAGGATAGCAGCAGCAGCAGGAAGCTCGGCGAGCGCAGCGCCATGCCACCCATGTTGGATTGTTTTTGGTATCTATATGCTATGATAGACCAAGAGACAGCAGTAGTAGTTGTTTGCTAAGTAGACACTGCTCGGGGGTGCTATTTATACTGCGACGTCTCTAATGATGCATCAGTGACACTGAATGAGCCTTGCCGGCTGCCCCCAAGCAACTTCAGATAATACTCAGCACTTTGCTCTATAACCCTGTAACGTCTCTATTGCCCAGTTAAGTGCGTTCCTCAGCTCTCCTGTGCTTGATGGTAAGGCACCACCGGACCACACCATACACCTTTACACGGCTGCTAATCACCGTGATCATGACGCTGGCCTAAATAATCTCAATAATATAATTGCACGCAACACTGATTACGCACACCACTAGCGACGAATGAAAGACTTGACTTCTTTTTAGTGTGTGTATGTACGCGCCTTTGATGGACTAAGAGTCCTTAGGAACATATCGACCTACTCTTTTTGTTCTTTCTTGCGAGGATTTTCTCCCTTTCCTTTAGTATTGCGGTGCAACCATCATTTGGCTCCGTTCGGTTAGCCGATATTACGGGAGGAAGTATTCCGGACGTGAAAATCTTATATAAATTAATGAATGGTTCCGGGCCGGAATTCTTCCGGGGGCTCATTCCCCATGAAGTGAACAAGGCCTTATTCTAGTCCTTGGGTCGTTAGTAATGGAGCACGACCAGACTACGTCCCACACCCACTAACGATGTGCGAAGACCACGTAGTTGACGCATGAGCATATCATTGTCACCACTGTAGGGGCACCGCATGCAAATTCATTCTCATTCGATGAGGTGACACATCAGAAAAAAATAATAACATGACATAGAAATTATAAGGAGAGAGGAGATGAGCAGGGTTGTTAATGCATTAACAGAGGAATGAAACTCCGCTGGGATCGTTTTGTTTCATTCACACACGTTGGAAACTGAGTGAAACTTCACTGAGAGCATTTCATTTCATAATATGATGCAACATTTAAAATATTTAGATGTATGAAACTGTGAAATGAACAATGTACATTGTGGATTTTGTTTTATTTAACATCCATATCTCACTTTTGGAAACCGCATATAGAAATTTGCAATGGGATTAGTGCTCCCTTTAACATGTCCATGTATGTATAGGAGAGAGGGAGCAAGAGAGAGAATATTTGATCGCTCCGTCTGGCGACTCTTGCTAGACATCATTTGATGTTGAATGGGTCTCATGATTTGTCAGGCCGTCTAACTGTTGGAGAGATGGTGACTTGGAGTATTAAAAAAATATTTACTTGTGGACCCTACACTAATTTAAGAAATGAGAGTTATTATAGTAATAAATTGCTGGAAAATTGATCTACTTGTCTATATCTTACATGGATATCACTATAGCGAGTAAATTGACTTTGTTATTGTAGGTGCCCTTACCACCAACTGAAGTGTCTTCCTCTCTTTTTCTCTAGAGCCCGTCGCCTTCCTTTTTTTTTTTTAGAATTACACGGCGCAACGCAATACCCACAACGCACGCACGTAGAAACTTTATACAATATAATCATAGGCTATATTCCATTTCTATTTAGAAATTATAGTTCGCTCCGGCTTTGTTCTAAATCAGTTGTCTTAAATTTTAACTAAGTTTATGGTAAGATATATCAACATCTAAAACATCAAAGTACTTTGATTATTAAGTTCCCCATAAATATATTTTGATTGAGTATTCATTTAAACATATATAAATATTAATATTTTTTTAAAAAAACTTGCTCACACAAAGAAGTTTTATTCAGGGCAAGCTAAACTGAATTCTAAGTTGGGACAGAGGGAGTAACGGATTTGCAAACTTTGTACTTATATAAATACTTTGTACGAAGGAACAGATATTTTTGACTATTATATTACAAATTTTTTTATCAAGAAACTTTTGTGTTAATTCAATAAACCAGAGAAAAAAAGAAGAGGCCAACAGTGTGGAACGAAGTTTTGATGTGGGAGCACTTCGATGTGGAACTAATCTAGCGTAATGTTGACTCTTCATAGATCAGTTCTTGGTGTCGGAGGCTGCAGCTCTAAAGGTTCCAAAGGACAAGCGACGACGCTTCAATGGCATGGCCGTCTATGTAATGTGGAATCTCTAGATAGAAAGAAACAAAAAGATTTTTACAAATAGCTTCCAAACGGTAGAACAAGTAGCCTCAAGAGTTAAAGAAGATATCTAATTGCGTAAGAGGGCACTAGCGGCTGCTGTAGGGTAGTTCTTTTTGTGTTGCCCTTGTGTGTAACACCCTTGGTGGGGCGCGGTCACGCAGACCTGTGTGGTCTTGTGTTTTCTAGGGGAGTTGTTAATTTCTCGAGTGTGTATTCGTAAAAAAAAAATCTCGAATGTGTAAGATCTTTTTACTCTCTTAATTAAAAGGTAGAACTCTTACCATCCTTTTTTTAAGGGCCACTTGACCGGGCCTTTCTGGAGGCCATTGTAGGAACCAAGATCGAGCCCCTGGCCTCCCACCCTTGGGGCTTAACCGCCTGCTCTATGAGCAGTTCCGACTCTTACCATCCTTCTCAAAAAAGAAAATCAAAGAACTTTTAAACCCGACATTATAGAACCTTTTCAAACTAATAATACAAAAGAACTTTTGATTCCACTTTTCAGAAAAAAGATTTCCAATTAAGCTCGCCATGACTCATGTTGGTGTTCAGCTACTGAACCATATCGGGCTTCGTCCTATCCTAACAAACGACGAGATTGTCTGCAGCAGCAGTTTCCTAGCCCCCAACAGTGACCGAGACTCTCGTACGTCAGCTATCTAGTGGAGTGCGGGGTAGCAAATTTGATGCTCTCTCTCTCTCGCTAACTCGCACACGCCTCGTATAGGAGGCACAGGCGGCGCCAGCAACTCAACGCACGCACGCACACAATCACACGCTTACAAAGTTAACCCATTCAGTTCCGCACATACACTGTTGCGTTCGTCTTTGTGTTTCTTAGTCATTGCTTAGCCCGTGCTCACTCCTCTCAGGCTCACTCAGCTCTCGCCTCCCCGTACTACAGTCAATGGCTAGCAGTTCAATCTTTCTACAGTATGGCATTTTCTTTCTTCTGATATCTGAATGCTCGTGGGAAGTGACATGAGTCAAATAATCTCAACGTGGAGCTCTCTGGCTGACATCGTCGCTGAAAAAACATTTGGCCCAAGGCCGAGCAAACTAGCTCCTTTTATGTTGGGCTTGGGCTTAACAGCGCACAAAGCAAACATGCCTACGGAGGAGATCGCGTTTCCAGTCCAGGGCCGTGTTTTTCTGTCTTTCAGCCCAACACTGAACTCCCTGTCAAGAAAGCCCACGGAGGAGGCCCGACTTGGGGGCGGCGGAGAAGTTGGATCCCCGTGGACGATGGTGACCCGGGCGGCGGGTGGCGGGCGGTGGTGAGCCGATGAGGGGTGAAGAAAGACCGAGCGGGGAAGAAGAAGAAGCCGACACATTGCATCTCCTTGAAGGCTCTGTGCCTCTGTCCACCACGAGCTGCCTCAATAGTGTGCTCATCATGGAGAAGCTGCCCGCGGTACCCCGACCTCCGTCCGCCTCGTCATCCCCAGCGAGCTCGCCAAGCACGCCGTCCCCAAAGCACCAAGATCGTCACCGAATTCTCTTAGGCCTGCCTCCTTCTGGCCTCTCGTACCTGTTGTGGCTGTTCAGTGCTGTTGGTGGTTGTGGTGCCTCATTTTATTTTATTTATCCGTAAGCAGCACGCAGCAGCCAACAGCACGGCAAGTGAAATTGTGAATGAAAGTGGATGCTCGGCAAGCAAATCAGCAAAACAAATCAGATGTTTTCTGAATTCCTACATCTTCCACTGCTCTGACCCTGACTGCCATATAGACAATAGTAAGTTTGAGCTGGCCTGCTTGGTTGAATTTCTGTGAACTTCATTGTTCCTTTGTTCCAGATGGTTATTCTGAACCAGTTGTCTTGTGAAATGCATATGTCCAAATTTTCAAGCCACTCATTTATCGTATTTTGACAAATGATTGAAATGAGGATGTGGAGTAAGGTGAATGAATAGTGATATGTGCCCACTGCTCTGGAGGTTCAAACATCTACTAATATATCTTAAGAAGGTAAACCTCCAAGCATTTGTTTTCCCTTTTCACTCGAGAAAAATACAGATCCAAAAGAGGGAGAAACTCCAATTCTAACAGCATATATGTCTTCAGTTATTTCAGGTGGCAGCATTTCCTAATCTACCTTCAGTTGTGATCATTCCTCTTGCAAATGCCTGCTGCTGGCATCTTCTATAGCTAACAGGGAAACATGAGGTATGAACCTCTGACATCGTGCATCTCTCACCATCATTCGGTCCTTGGATATGTTTTGAGCAGGACATAGCAAGCCTGAAGGCATAAATCCTCAAATAAAGAAACAAAATCCTTGATCTACTCTTCATAATGATATTCTTTGACTACACATGTAGCGAGATTGTTTAAATAACAACGTTGAAAGTTCTCAGAGCACTCCCTATACTTGATCTACTCTTCGTAATGTTGAATGTGAACATACGAAGAAATAACATGCCAATGCTATATACCTTATAATTGTATAGATCTCAGAGCACCCCTATACCCGATGAAATGTGCAAAGATAACTGATTTTGAGTTAAATTGTACCATCGAACAAACTATAGGGAAACAAACAGTTTTCTTATTTGATTTATGTACTGTTCCTTGTATTTCACATAACCAATCTACTTGCATAAATCTGAACTTAACAAATCCAGATGTCTAAGGACAGAATAATAGAGTCGAAGCATCATACATATCTGCATTTATTTAATGTAAGTGACAACCTACAAATATTTTAATGATGGAATAACAGAGTCGAAATATCATAAACAGCTTGTCCAATTTCAACTCTACTTATTCACTGTTGTTTGAAAATTACTGCAAAATCATTCCTGTGGCACACTTGAGGTATGAATCTCTGATAGCATGCATCTCGTTGACGACATCTTGTATCAGTGTCCTCTCTCTAGGTTGTTTTCTCGAGCAGGATACCCCAAGAGCAATGACATGAACCAAACATTTCTCAATTATGTTTCTTGTATTGCTGTCATAGGTGCTAGTGTGCAGCCACATTGTCGTATCGGCTATCTCCCAGATTTTATCTGGAAGAGCATCCTCAGAAAACTTATGTAGATCCATTGAACCTCTAAACATATCATCTGTTGGGCTCCTTCATGTGAAAACCTCGAGCAGCAATATGCCAAGGCTATAAACATCACCAAAAGTTGTGATGGGAGAACCTTCACCATACTCTATTATTGTGCAAAAGAAAAAAAAAGTGTTGATTAGCATGTCATATTTATAGAAGGATTTGGAATCAAGAAAAAAATAAAACAAAAACATAGCATTTACCAGGAGCAACATAGCCAATGGAGCCTCTTATGCCAATTGTGCTATTGGAAATTTGCAGAATTATACTTTCACTTTCTGATATGATTCTAGATATGCCAAAATCTCCAACTCGGGCACTCATGTCTTCTGCAAGAAGGATGTTGCTTGGTTTGAGATCACAGTGGATGATTGGTGGCTGGCAGTGATTATGAAGATAATCCAGAGCATCCATGATAACAACAGCGATATTGAGCCTTTGTGCGAGGCTGAGAGTATTGTTCAAAGTGGGCATGCCAGATTCTATATGGAGCCAACGATTCAAGCTACCATTTGGCATGAACTCAAAAACCAATGCCTTGAAATCCTGGCCTTGTTCATTGATGCTTGAGCAGCATGTGATGATCTTCATGAGGCAGCGGTGGCGCACCCTTCTCAGTGCCTCACATTCGGCTACGAAACTTTTAGTAGAACCTGACTGGTGAAGGTCAAAAACCTTCACAGCTACAACAGTTTCCTCAGATTGAAAAGCACATTTATAGACTGTCCCAAAGCTCCCTTTACCAAGCAAATTGGCTTCGGAGAATCCATTGGTTCCGTTTGATAAAGCATGATAAGAAACTCTTTCGAACTGTTCCTGAACCATTGGTGGTTCGAATGCACCCTTCTGCTTTCTTCTTTGCTTCCTGTAGATCAAGAGGGCAATGACAATAGCTAATAGTAAGAGTGCAAAGGTTGTTGCTAGTGCTATTTTAAGATACTTCGACTTCCCTCTGTTCTTTTTCACAGAATCTGTGTTGCATGGAACTAAATGAAACTGGGGTATTCCTCCACAAAGCTTGTTGTTTCCGGTGATCGTCAGGTTAGCAAAATTTCTGAAAATCCCTTCTTCTGGCACTTCCCCTTGCAGATTGTTGAAGGACAAATCCAACATCCACAATGCTGTTAAATTCTGTAGAACTACAGGGATTGGTCCTGACAAATTGTTGTGCGCCAGATACAATTGTTCCAGTCCGTTGATACTTCCAATGGCATCTGGAATACTACCGGACAACTCATTCACTGAAAGGTTGAGTGTAGTTAGAGCCTTGTTTAGATATTGGGGTATGCTTCCGTTAAATAAGTTATCGTCCAACCAAAGGTCTTGCAGCACTGTACACTTCCCAATACTTTCAGGTATCTCGCCAGACAACTGGTTCCCCGATAGAATTAGTTGGTTAAGGTTTTGTAAGCTATCGACCTGGGAGTGAAGAGGTCCTGATAGTGAATTGTATGACAAGTCTAAGTAACTGAAAGAAAGTTCAAAAATCTCTCTTGGAATCTAACCGTTCAGGTGGTTACTTGACAAAAAAAGGGCAAATAAACTCTTCAGCTTCCCTATGGTTGGCGGAACTGGCCCCTCTAGATTGCTACTAAATGCACTAAGGATAGCTAACTTTGAGAGATTTCCGATAGATGAAGGTATTTGGCCAGACAAGTTACTATTGTACAGATAAATTTCAGTCAAGTTTCCTAGCTTGCCGATGCTATCTGGAATTACTCCGGATATGGAGGCATCATTAGCACCAAGGAATTCTAGGCCCACCAGATTGCCGATGGCCGAGGGGATGCTTCCCCAAATCCCAGTAGCACTAATGCCGAGGAACTGCAGTGTTGTTGAGAGATTCACTATTGAGCTTGGTAGGTGTCCAGTGAAAGCGGTGATTTTAGAGAGATCTAATAATTTGAGCTGGCTGCAGTTTGACAAAGAAGCAATAAATTCCCACCCCTTCCCATCGTCAGCTTCTAGCATGTTGTAGGACAAGCATAGATTTTGCAGAGCTCGTATTCTCCCAATCGTGCTAGGCACATGTCCTTTAAGCATATTCTGCCCGAGGTCGAGTCCTTGGAGTGATGTGAGGTTGGAGAGTGAAGCAGGGATGATCCCCGTGAACTGGTTTTTATATATAAAGAGGATTCGCATGCTGGGGAACCTGCTGCCGATATCGGTAGGAAGGCTACCACTGAGCATGTTCCACTGAATCTGCAACATTTCCAAGGAAGACAAATTGTAAAGGGATATTGGGGGCTCGCCAGAGAGGTTGTTGAAGCTGAGATCAAGAACACTGAGGTCCTTGAGGATGCCAATGCTAGTCGGGATGGTACCTTCGAGCTGGTTGAACGCGAGACTAAAATAACTCAACGATGACAAGTTAGCCAGCGACGCCGTGATCTGTCCCGTAAGGTTGTTGTGCTGCAGGTTGAGCACCTTGAGATGCTTCAGGTTATGACCGATCTC
Organism: Miscanthus floridulus; assembly: GCF_019320115.1. Taxonomy (NCBI): domain Eukaryota; kingdom Viridiplantae; phylum Streptophyta; class Magnoliopsida; order Poales; family Poaceae; genus Miscanthus; species Miscanthus floridulus. Next base: position 17,040,093 of record NC_089585.1, on the reverse strand, counting down.
AAGGGGCACGTTCCCGCTGAGATGGTTGGATCTAATGACCATGATCATTAGACTGGTGCAAGAGCTCAAGTTGGCGGGAAGTAAGCCAGAAAAGGCATTGTGACTCAAGTCGAGGATATGGAGATGGAGCAGACGACCAAGGCTCGCGGGGATGTTCCTGCTGAACCCATTGGAGCTCAGGTTCAGAATCCTCAAGGATGATAGGTTTCCAATGGCAGGAGAGAGGATGCCAGTGAGCCGATAGGATGGGAGGCTCAACGCCACCACTCGGCGGTGTGTGGCCCGACACCTTACGCCCTCCCAGCTACAGTACCAACCGGTGGTGCTGCGGTTCCACGAAGCAAGTGGGTCGTTGTACCCGTTGCTGATTGCCGCTGCTTTGAAAGCCAGCAACGTGGCCTCCTCGTCACCTTCTATGGCACTAAGTGCGGAGACGGTGACCAAGGAGGATAGCAGCAGCAGCAGGAAGCTCGGCGAGCGCAGCGCCATGCCACCCATGTTGGATTGTTTTTGGTATCTATATGCTATGATCGACCAAGAGACAGCAGTAGTAGTTGTTTGCTAAGTAGACACTGCTCGGGGGTGCTATTTATACTGCGACGTCTCTAATGATGCATCAGTGACACTGAATGAGCCTTGCCGGCTGCCCCCAAGCAACTTCAGATAATACTCCTCGGCACTTTGCTCTATAACCCTGTAACGTCTCTATTGCCCAGTTAAGTGCGTTCCTCAGCTCTCCTGTGCTTGTACTCAGGAGTAGGTAGTTGGCCAACAACTATCTACCTGGTAGAGGTACAATTAAAGTTGTATATATTCCATCCAAAGGGCAATGGAATACTTAGTTCAGTTGCCACAAACCAAAGAGCATGGCTTCGGCCAACGCTGGTGCTTGTGCTGAGTGTGCGCGCGCGCTGTTCTCAATCTCTTCTTCTGCCTCTAGCCATAGTGAGTGAGTGTGTGTGCTGGTAAGCTAGTTGCTTACCTGTGCAGGGCAGTCAGGGATCATCAAGATTTTCCATATACAAGTTAGCCATTAGCTATCGCTATAGCTGGCTATAACCTGTTTTGGAACATAGATAACTAAATGGCCTAGCCAGCTATTTAAAACATTGTAGGGCACTGCGTGCGGAGACATTGACCAAGGAGGATAGCAGCAGGAGCAGCAGCAAGCTTGGCGAGCGCAGCGCCATGCCATTGTTGGATGGTTTTTGGTATCTGTGTGCTGTGATCGACCGACAGACAGCAGTAATAGTTGTTTGCTAAATAAACTCTGCTTGGTGGTGCTATTTATACTGCGAATCATGTAACGTCTCTAATGATGCGTCAGTGAGCCTTGCTGGTTGCCACCAAGCAACTTTATATATGTGCTCCTTGGCACTTTGCTCTATCACCCTCTAACGTCTCTATTACCCAGTTAAGTGCGTTCCTCAGCTGTGCTGGTACTTGACGGTAAGTCACCACCGCACCACCAAACACTTATGCACGGCTCTAAGAGTCGTTAGGAATATACCGACCTGCTATTTTTCTCCCTTTCGTGTTTTTTTTTTTTTTTTTGGCGAGGACACATTTTTCTCCCTTTCGTGCAAACATCATTATTCTAAGTCCTTGGGTCGTCAGTAATGGAGCACGACCAGACCACACGTCCCACACCCACTAACGATGTGCGAAGATCAACGATGTCGCCAGCGTTGGGGCACCCGCAAATTCATTTTCACTGAATAAGCAGACACATCAGAAAAATAATGACATGACAGAAATTATAAGAAGAGAGAGAAGATGAGTTTCATTGGGATGAAACCAGCGTGCACTGTTACTAATTAATTGGAAGCTAAATGAAACTTAACTGAAAGCATTCCATTTCAAAACACCATGCTTCATTTAAATATTTATCTCACTTTTGGAAACTATGTAAAGAACTAGCACTTGGAATAGCCTTAGCGCGTCCCTAACGATTTCTAAATCGCCGGCTTACCAGCAATTTCATTGGCCGCAGCGCTAATCTTGCACGGACTAAAAAAAAGCTCTCTTAGCTCTATGACGGTATGCGTATAGTCTGTTCCATATTGTTTCTATTTTTATTGTTTCTCTCGTTAGCAATTTGGTACTTCCGGTACTTCCGGTTGAGGACGACCATAATGCTCTCTTTAATATGTCCATGTAGGAGAGAGGGAGAGAATATCACGTTGCACATGAAGACTCCGTTTCTTAATGTAGAAATGATTTCTTTCTTTTTCTCATCTCTCTTCGATAAATCTACTATCACATTAGCAAAATACTTATCTAGTAGTATAATTAATATATATGGAAACTTTTCTAGTTTTTGTATTGGGAGTGTCCGTCCTTATCAGGCTATTAGGTGGAGAGCAAAGGCCAAGGCATGCGCCAGGACGCTGATGTGAATACAGCAATGGGCCAATGACTTACGGAAAACAGTGATATGATATAACGACCTGCACACAAAAATCTTTCTACAGTCAATGAATCAGCTTGTGGAAATCCTCGAGGAAAAGGAAGTCAACAGTGTGGCATTTTCTTCCTTCTAATATCTGGTCATAAATAGGAGTGAAAGATCCAGCCTTTCGGACAGCCGTCCTCCAAGGAAGTCATGTCCTCTGCATCTCTCAACATGGAGCACTCCCTCCGACTGACATCGTCGAAAACGTTTGGCCCAAGGCCGAGCGACCTAGCTTGTGGAAATGATGGGCTGTGTTTTGCAGCCTGCTGATGCCATTTTTAATTTATATAACAGCGGATCACGTTATCATGTGCCGCCATGACATGTACATGTGCGGCTGCCAAAAGTACGTGTTCGCGTTAGCTGTGTTTAGTTCACGAAATGAAAATTTTTGGATGTCATATTGGATATTTTGAGATGTCGAAAGGGATTTTTGAATACTAATAAAAAACTAATTACATAGCTCGCCTGGAAACTGCGAGACGAATTTATTAAGCCTAATTAATCCATCATTAGCACATGCTAATTACTGTAGCACTTATGGCTAATCATGGACTAATTAGTCTTAAAATATTGGTCTCGCGATTTCCAACCAAACTGTGCAATAGTTTTTTTTTCGTCTATATTTAATACTCCATACATGTGCCGTAAAATTCGATGTGAGGCTAAAAATTTTTAGGAACTAAACCAGGCCTTAGCATTTTCTGTGGACTTTGAGTCAGTCTTCAGAGTTCAGTAGGCATGCATGACATGTACAAGTTGCCACATGAGCAACCGATAAGGGTGTTTTTACGACGTCCACCTGAAACAGAAACAGTAGGCATGGAGAAAAAATGTCACCTTCAGTCGTGGGATTTTTATCGCGCTGTTTTGTTGCGGCAACTTGCTATCCCGTATGTAGACCGCAGTGGTGCTCGATGGGCGCCTTGTGTGGAAAAATCTTGGCATGATACTGACTGGGTGACCATACAACTTCCTTTTATTATTCATTTATTTGTTAATTTTATATACTGAGATCTTTTGTGGTGTTTGCTGATGCTGGTCGCGTGTTCATGGGCAAAATATATCTAGCGCTCCACATTCAGAACCACCATCTAGACGAGGTACGTACTTTTGTAGAATTAGGAAGGATAAAAACCACTAGTAATTTTACATGTATCATAAGGCAAAACTGAAGGTCCTTTGGTAACAATACCAATCAGTAGGAGATACTGTATCTCTCAACCGGGGAGGACAGGTGCAGTGACGGTTGTGCTCGTCCAACCACGGTCGATCGCACAACCCTTCTCTTCTCTCTGTTCTGTTGTGAAGTCCGCATTCCGATCCGACACGATGTGGCCATAGAAGAATTGAGGAGGCAGGCGACGGTGCACGAGCGTCGCCCGCCAGCACGGCGCCACCGGGGTGTGAGGCGCCCGCGCCCGCGTTGGAGAAGAAGAAGGCCGCCAAGAAGGCCGGCGCCAAGCTGAGGGACCTCCGCAAGCCGCCCGGCGCGTGATTCGCGGGGTTCCTCAACACCATCTCCAACGGCAGGGCGCGCGCCGTCGGCGTCGCGTGGGGCGGAGTTAGCGTGCTCCACGGCGTCCTAGCTGTCCGTGCGGCTCCTGGACAGTGACGCCGAGGCTCCGGCTGCGGTGCTAGCTGCTGCCGCGGGGTGGGAGCTTGTGGTCCCCAAATGGAGCAAGTACTTCTGCTTCTGCAATATCTATGATCTCGAGTCTCAACGATGAGCTGTTCGTCATGGTGCACTAGCAGGCCAGCCTCTGCTCAAGTCCTCTTCGTCTACCTGCTCAAATCCCTTCCCTGGTAACATGTTCTTTTTTCACGTCCTCTTCATCTACCCTGAATGTCATGTGTTCGACACAATGTCTAGGCCACTTTGGTAACATGAACAGAGAAGTTTTAATTTGAGGACTTGCGATGACAATTTATATCAGATGTTTATGTCATTCAATGGCAATTAGTCCACATGACTACATCTGGAATGCTCAACAAAAAAGACTTCACATGTCCTTTTCGTGCTTTTTCTTATTGCTTTGCATAATTATTGAGTAGCCTACTGTTTTACAGGATTCTTCTAGCAATCATGGTTTGATCGAACTGAAACAGTTCTTTACAAATTACTATATGTAGAGATGAAGAAGAGGAGGATTACTACATCGACAAGCGAGGATTACTATATGGACAAGCAACTATACCCTAGGTGCAGAAAATTACATCCAAGGAAGAAGCCTATTAAAATGAAATTTCTCTAATCAATACTTTGCTAAAATTCTCAATGAGAGGTAAGATTCTCAACTAGTAGTTGCTTTCGTTTTGTGCTTCTTTTGGGCATTTACCTAAACTTGCAGGTGTTGTTTCAACCAAACAGAGCCTGGTCGAAGAGAGTTCAACGTGAATGCCTTTGGAGAAGGATATACCTGGTTAGCCATGAGGAAACAATCGTAGTTTCTTGATGTATAGCTCAGTATGGCCCTTTTTAAGTTAAACTAATCTTCAGAACATGGCTTCTTCATGTTTGGCCACACCTATAGCAGCTGCCCATCTTAGTTTCCTCATTCCACACAAGCTTAACTCTTTTCTTTAATTTTCAGCTCATCTGTCAGTCTATACCTGCACATATATCTCTTTCCCATATTATAACAGTTCAGTGTTCCACCTTTCACAGTACCTCAAAAAAAAAAAGAACCAACTATGGTGTTGTAGACTAAAGAAAATTCTTTCCTCCTTAAATGCAAGGCAGAGCTCCTGCCCTTTTTCTTTAAAAAAAGACTAAAGAATATTTCTATTTACTGAATTAAGTGTGATTATACTGAAAACGTATTTCCTTCAATTCATCACTGCCTGATAGTATAAGATTACCACATTAATCTTACATGTATCTACAATCCTTGATGCTTTGATGTGAAGTGGAAACACAATTTGTTATCGTCATGGGGATCAAGAGATTAGCCTCATTAGTCATAGCGCTTGCTACTAATGATACATGTAGGATTGCTGGATTAGAGGTGATGATGATTATTGATTACCAAGGCGTCCATTAAGCCCTATTTTGATTCTCTGTAAATCTGGAGTATTGTACTGATATATATAAAAAAGAGCGTACCCAGTGCAGAGAGCTCCCGCTCTGTGCGGGGTCTGGGGAAAGGTGTCAGTGGCAAGCCTTACCCTCGCCTGTGCAATGCGAGGAGACCGTGCCTCGAACCCGGGACCTTCCGGTCACAGGCGGTAAGACTCTACCGCTTGCACCAGGCCTGCTCTTCATTGTACTGATATATACTTTATCAAAAATTCTGAGTTCATAGCGGTGCTTGAAACCAATGATGGATGATCACTTTGTTGCTTCAAAAAGGTGCTCGAAATTTGTGTAAACATCCATTTGACCATAGATTCAGGCTCAGTTTCAGTTATATAAGTTTCCTATTATTCTTGCATTATGAGCTTGCTCCTTCTCAATTTGTCTCCCATTTGTTCAATACCTACATACTGTCACATACATAATATGGTACTTTGTTCTTTCATAAGCAATGAGAAAGCAAGTTGTCGATTTCACAATTGCACACGTTTTGTGCAGCAGCACAATAATAAATCTTCCTCACACTAATTATATTTGTTTTGACAATGCATTTTGCTTCAACTTCACCTACAGACTTATATGTTTTTACAAAAACAAAACGGTAAGACCTGTCAATACTAAAACCGTGTAATATGTGAAGAATTCAGAATGTCTTGAACTGTTGAAATTTATTGCACTTTCATTGTTTTCCAGTCAGCCTCGATGATGCACAGTTGCAGTTGCAGACTACCGCTATGTATAGTAAAATCTCTTCCCTCCCTCTGCGCTTTATACAAAACCTGGCCGAATACCTGGTACCAGTCTATTCTTTTCTACATCAATTGTTACATGAACTTTTTTCATTAGCTTAATCGACTACTATCAGGGTGAAGAAGCTAGAAATTGAGGGAAGCCAACTTAATGCAAATGCCCAATATTCGAGCAAGACACATCTACTTGACATCCCTTTTTTACTGCAAGATGCATGGCAAGCCCAAGATCAATGTTCAGTGCAAAAAACACCCTGACCTGGACGATGTAGTAGCCGCGCCTGGGTTTCTAGTATCTTGTATTTCAGAATGGAAGAAGTACGTAAGATATATATATATATGCTGGGGAAACAACATTTTACTGTATCTACAAAATAGGGAGATTAAAGAATTGGTGAGTGGTTTCCTGCCAGCGTTTCGAGCAAACCAGCAGACCCGGGCAGGTCGTATATAGCCGGTCCTACTTTGTTTCCGGCCAAATCACCTCATTTTAATTAAGATCAATGGTCCATGAGGACACTCAACCAAGAAACTAGATTGTTTCTTATATTCATTAATTATGGTATCAACTAAGCAAAAAGATAATATGTCACTTCAATTAAAGAAGAGATAGAAGAAAAACATGTGATTGGATAAAAAAATTATTCTATACAACCTATTCATTGAGAACCTAGCTGTTTCTATATGTAATGTCTACGTAAATTAATAGATATAGGAATTTCGTGTGGTTTCAAGTATTGAGACTGCTTTAATAATCAAACGGAAGGGACCATGTGTTCCCCTTAAACATGGTTACAAACCTTATTGTTATTACCAAACCTAATTATTAGTACTCAGTACTAGCATCTTGCTAGAGCTTTGCATAAAGCAGCCGCCCTAGCTCCTTTATATTTACAGCCTCCATGCACACGAGCATGCGGACGTCGCCGCTGCCACCACCGTCGTCCATCGTCCCCTCATCGTTCATCAAGTACACATAGCCGCCACGGACGGACTCCGCCCGCGACATGAATTGCGGTTTTCCCCAACCAAAATCTGCATCGTACTGTGGCCTACCGAACCAGCTGGTAATATGCAGGTCCGTCTGTGGCAGGGTGCCTCTCAAAGTCGGTCTCTTGTCCATCTCGGCCATCTCGAAGTAGTCAATCGCGGACCGCACCAGCTCGTCATCCATCCGCTCGACGGTGCCCTTGATGCGGGCAGCGATGGATCCCAATGCCGCCGTGCCAATTTCCCCCGCCGCGCCGGTGACGCATAGCCTGAACACCGCGTTGCCGAAGTAGTGGCTCGGGAGGGGTGGCCTCGTCCAGCGCCGGAGGTCGGCCGGGAACACGATGCGCACTTCAGAATCTGGTGGAAGCCGGCGCGCAACGCACGTGCACTGCCAGATGAGAGCGCTCAGGGCGCAAAAGGTGCTCGTGCCACCGCAGAGGTGCTTCAAGGAGGCGACCTGGTCCCTGGAAATGGTGAACACTTCGAAGGCAAGAGGTCCCTCAGGGTCAGAGAAGATGAGCTTAGGGTGCAATGTCAAGAGTGCGTCGGGGTGGACTGTGGGCGGGGACCGTGCACGGAGTAGGGTGCGGTCGTGGCACGGGAGCTCCACGGCAGCGTGGTCTGCACCGTGCTTGGAGAAGGCCGACCATGTCTGAAAAAAGTGGAATGCACTTGAAGCATCTATGGCGACGTGATGGAGAGCTGTTCCTAACGCCACCCCTCCACACTTCAAGAAAGTCACCTGCCATCGTAAGCACGCCAATTCATATATAATATACATAGATGGTTTTCAATTTTCTGAGAATAAAAAAATACGATTTGATCTCTAAAAAATTATAATTAATTAATTTCAAATTGGAGAAATTTAAAACTACTACCAGTTTTCTTATAAAATGTTATGTATCTGTTAGTGCTTTATTTAGAGTTGTTTGGCTATTATTTGTTTTAAATAAATAATAAACACGACTACAGGCAATAAAACAATAGAAACATAAATAAACCAGTTCCTAATAATTATATATAGATCATAAATATTAATATAACATTTTCATACTAGTTTCATATTTTTCTGATTTAAAATATTTTTTGAATTTTAGATAGCAAAACAACTGCTTACTATATTTGTATAAAATAAAAAATCATCTGTGAAACCAACAAGAGGACCCAATTTATGTACTCCCATTTATATTTAAATGTTAAAAAGCAGACTACCGTGAAAGTCGAAAGTTGAAAAATATTAAAAAGCATGGAGGCAGAGAAAAGTAGTGGACCTGTATGGCCAGTATGATGGACGATGGCTCAATACGTGGAACAAACAGTCTCCTCAGCTCTGGCGATGGCTTGAATTGCTTGACGTCATCGACACTGAGATCATCAGCGTGAGCGACAACAAAGAGTGCACCTTCGCCGTTACAGCTGATCTCCATCCTATCGCCATCGTCGTTGACGCCAAGGCGGCCGGCGAGGGGGTAGAAGGCCACCAAGGCCTTGGCCATAGCCTCCTTGAGCCTGGCCACGTTGAAGAAATCAGCAGCAGCAACATCGTTGGAGCTGTACAAGTAGATCGTTGGGGGTGTGGCTAGGGATGAAAACGGATCGGATACGGACGGATATCACCGATATTACATTTGTTTTCATATTTCTGTCCGGATTCGGATTCGAATACGGATAGTGTCAACTATATCGGATAGGATACGATTGGATATCGACATCATAAATATACGATTTGAGTATTCGGATACGGATACAGTATCGGATGTTGGATATCTGGACTTGGATACAGACAGATCTCAACTCCTCTAAACGGATTCGGTTTCGAATACGGTCGGAAAATATCCGTACCGTTTTCATCCCTAGGTGTGGCCTTTGTTGGCCTGCACGAGGTCTAAAGAAGAGAGCCAAAGCCCCTTCCTCGGTGCCGGCTCGGTTGGCGTTACAAATGATGACTCTACCACCTGCACCTCGAAATCCATCGATTTCATTTTGTTCTTCTCACACTCACCGATTAAATAGGTCGCAACACAACCAGCGATGTGCGTTAGTACTATTAGAGCGAGGGCAATAATAGAGCCAAGTATTTGGCTTTACATCAAGTTATAAGAAGTTATACAATAGTTGTTTTCTGTGTGACTATAAAAAAGTTTTCTATTATTATGTGGTATCATGTCTTAATTTCTTTTTTCTATCCTCCTCATATACACTTTTACTTAGACTCACAGATATCTATGCTTTTGTGCACAGCTTGTAGTTTGCGTGAGGGGAAGCTCTCATATCTCCCCTCTCTCTTTGGCTATAAGTTCATTATTGTAGTTGCTCTTATCTGTAGCTGCAAGGGACGAAGAGTGAACGTTTGGGATCACGAACACCAACAACGTCATTTTCTGAAAATAGTGCGGCTTGACCCGAAAGAGGCTGCAGATATTATTTGTTAGGAACAAGTCCCGATCAGGGGCATGAGTGCGATCCTGACAATGGAACCCACACTGACAGCGTGCACATTATTCTATTCGCATCTGAGAATGGAACCCACACGGCCACACCGACGCGTGCACATTATTCTTTTAGAGACACGGAGATATCATTGCCTTTATTCTAGAGCAGGTGACGCATGACAGCTGGTAGTTAGCATCATCGCCTTTATTCTAGAGCATGTATAAAAAGTACTTCATTATAGAAAAATGTATCTCCGTTTTTTAAAGTCAATTAATCACATGTTCATCTAAATGTATAGAAAGATGCTAATATTTATGATGCGTAATAAATACTATTACATGAGTTCTGAAACATATTTTTATAATCTAGTAAACTTACTTAGAGATACAGATATTGATACTCATTTTCTATAAAACTAATTAAATTTGAGATATATTGACTAATGCGAGATTTGAGTTAGTTTGATACGCTTCTGCCTTGCTTCGCTTTGGTTTTTTTATAGAGCAGCCTCTCTAGTGAAGGCAAAGCATTTTGTAAAAAAAGGATCAACAAAACGATCTCAAAAAGTATTTTTGAGAAGATATAGTAAAAACTAAAATTTTAACTTTAGCTCCTAGTTCAAAAAAAGTTCCAACTCACGGTAACACCTCGAATTTATCATACAACAAGTCATACAACACATGGTCTATCTTATTGTCTGCAAGCTATTTAATGCTATGCATGTAGTTAAGATCAACTATAAATAAATTTTTGTATATCATTGTGTTGCTGTTCGATAGAAAATGTATCACTACTGGATTCAGGTTCTTTGCCGAGTGCCTGAGGCATTCGGCATAGGCCAGATTGCACTCGGCAAAGCCTTTGCTGAGTGTGGCACTCGGCAAAGAACACACGGCAAAAAAATGATCAGCAAAGCCCTGTGTCTTTTATCGGGCACTCGGCAAAGGCTTTGCCTAGTGCCCCGGGGACACTCGGCAAAGAAAAGCGACCGTCACAGCGTTGGTCCCGTTGACGGTCACTTTGCCGAGTGCCAACCCTACAGGCACTCGGCAAAGATTTTTTATTTTTTTTACAAAATTTCTTTGCCGAGTGCTGGCACTCGGCAAAGATTTTTTATTTTTTTTAATTTCTTTGCCGAGTGTCCTCTGTCCGGCACTCGGCAAAGTTTGAATTTTTTTAAAAAAAATTCTTTGCCGAGTGCCCTCTGTCCGGCACTCGGCAAAGTTTGATTTTTTTAAAAAAAAATTATTTGCCGAGTGCCCTCTGTCCGGCACTCGGCAAAGTTTGAATTATTTTAAAAAAAATTCTTTGCCGAGTGCCCTCTGTCCGGCACTCGGCAAAGTTTGAATTTTTTTTTTAAAAAAAATTCTTTGCCAAGTGCCCTCTGTCCGGCACTCGGCAAAGTTTGATTTTTTTTTAAAAAATTCTTTGCCGAGTGCCATGGTCACAACACTCGGCAAAGCTGGAAAAATGGTTTTTTGGACACCCATTTTTCTAGCTTTGCCGAGTGTTGTGACAATTGCACTCGGTAAAGTGACAAAAAACTATAATTTTTTTTATATTCCATCATGACAAATAAATTCATACAAACATATATCACATATATATCTCATCCATCACATATATATCTCATCCATCCACACATCCATCCACACATATCACATCCATCATAATATATATCACATATATAATAATAAGTGCTCAAGTCCATCCAAATAAATCCACAAGTCTATCAAAGTCCACAAGTGCATCACAAGTATATCACAAAGTAAACAACAAATGAAAAAAATACAACGTGCACTCATCTCGGCCAAGGCGACTGTGGTGAAGGCCCAGCTCCATCATTCGGAGGTGCATGAGGTGGATTATTCAAACCACCGTCAGATAGAGACTGCACAAAGGAGAAAAGATTGCATGTGAGACAAGATTATTTGGATAGCTAATCTAGGAAGGTAGAGGCCATACAAGCAAAGCACAAGCGAAAGTAAAAAACTTTCATACTCATAGGAGTAGCTGTAGCTGCAGGACGCGGAGGCGGAGGTGGAACCAACAGCCCAGGTGGCAGAGAGAAGCCCACATGTTGCCCAAGTCCTTGTAGAAACTCCGTAATGTCCGTCAGCCTCTGCGCCTGGGCCTGCCGCTCGGCCCACTCGGCCTCCCGCTCGGCCTCCAGTTGGGCCGCCATCCTCTGGTGCCCAGCCTCTAGCTCCAGACGTTGCCTCATTTCTTGTTCCAGTCGGGCCTGCAATATTTCACTCCAATGTTTTAGTAATGCAAAGCTAATTAAGGTGTGTAAAGATCAATGTGTGACGAGTAAAACAGGAATAACCTCGAGTGCATCGACTTGGTGTTGTGCAGCGATCGACCGTGTGCGAATGGTTGGGCTCTCGCTCGTGCTCCGTGCTCGGATCTAGGAGAGAGAGGGAGTAGAGGCCATGTCGATGACGCCGTCGCCAAGCTAGAACCGCCCAAACTTCTTGCCTTGCCCCGCCCTCATGATGGCCTCTCCATCAAAGTCTTGGGTGCTCGGATCGTGGTCTGACCCATGGAGCGACCTCGCCACCTCAGTGTACTCACTGATGCGGGAGTGGACGCTCGGGTTCGTGTATGCCTCATGCGGGTCCTCCAGGTTGAAGGAGACGTCGGATGTCGCCTTGCCCTTGTGGGACATACACCATGCCTGGAAGTCCAAGCAAGCCTGGCCACTATGTGACGCTGATGGGAGAAAGACAGCACAGTGATTAGAAATCAGGCAGAACTGAGCGTCACAATAGATAAATGAATTCGCATACCCATGCTTGTTTATATCCGGCGAGGCTGCGGCTGCCTTGATGGTGTGCTGGACCTTGCATCTGCAAACAATGGTCCTGAACATCCCTGTGCATCTTGAGGTACTCCTCCGTGAACCACCTATCCACCATCATTGCCCAGCACTCGGGATACGCTTGGCACCACCAAGGAATCATCTACACGTCATCAAGTATTGGACATATAAGAAGATTAAATTAAACCAACTTAATCTCAAAACGAATCAATATTAATGTTCTTCATTTACCTCAAGGTACTGTTCCTGGGTTAGCTGCATCTCTCTTGCGTCTTTCTTGGTTTTCCTCTCTCCAAGCTTCGACCCATAGTAGGTTACGCTGGCCTGGATGCGCACCTCATGATGCATGTCGGAGACAAGTTTTTTACAGGCTTTGGTAGTCACCTGCTCCGCCCTAGCCTCAAATCCCTCCTCGCATCTGTAATAAGTCTGCATACAAAAGCGATGTATCCATCATTATTTCAAGAAAAGTCCAATGAATGCGACGTATTGAGCAATGTTGTGCGAGGGAGACTTACCCAAAGCTCTGCCTTCACTCACGCCGCCTTGTTGGGGTACTCCGCATCGGTGGCGACGGTGTAGTGGTCAAACGAGTAGGCTGGCTCCGTCTTCGATGCATACGTGACAATGCCGGGGAAGTGTTGCCTACACAGAAGACCTAGGATGCCGTTGACTAGCCGTGCGTTACCACCCGACACAACCACCCAGTTCCTGCACAAGTGATTAAGAAAAAATATTAGTTTTTTTTCATCATATCATATGAAGTAGTGGTGATAACATATAAAGTTACTTACTTTTGCCCTACGGGGCGAATCACTAGGCGTTGGTGAGAAAGCGGAACATGTGGAAGGCTCGCGGGACCTTGCAAGTAGACACTCGAAGAGGAGTCGGAGGAAGCGGAACCCATGCCTACCGCCTCCAACTCGTTGTCCTCGTGCGACCCCTCCTCCTCGTTCGTCTACCGAACTAGCTCATTGTTCGACTCATCCACGGGCGCCACCTCCTCCTCTGGCTCCTCCTCACACGGCGTGGGAGGAGACGGTCCCTCCTGCGTCTGGCGGTCCTCCTCCTCCTCCTGTCCGATCCCTCCGCCGCCCCCTCCTCCTGCAGCCGACGTGGTCTTTGGTAAATCGAGTTCATGGACCTATGACAATCGCTCACCATCTTTGTTCAATCACCTGCAACAAAAAAGAAAAACAAGACATAATTAGAAATAGGTGCAAAAATGAACAAAACATAATTACAAAAAACATAGTATTACATGTATTAGAAATAATCTTCATGATTGAGATTAGCTGGATCATAGGTCTCGTCATCACTATCAACATTGTCCAACTCATCAACACTATCCGAAGGAGGAATGTTGTCTTCATTGTTATTGCCTAAACGTAATCGCTCAAGCATTTGTATGTCCTTCAGATTTCGCACCTCGTCTCCAGCATCCTCGTCATCATCCCTTTCATTGTCTTCTACCATTCCTATCTCTTCGGTTAAGTCTATGTCAAACCTCCCTTGTAGTCTCTCTTCTTGATAGAACTCTCCATCATATGTGTTTGGGTTGAAGTTGTAATCTTCATCGTTTGGGACAGGTAGTTTACCGTGTGGCGATACCTTATGCACAATAGACCAACCCTTAAGATGCTCGGCGTCTTTGCACGCGTATAACGTATAATAAACCTGGACGGCCTGTTGAGCCACAATGTAGACATCTTTTCCTGGATAGATGGAATCCTGTTGAATTTCGACTAGCCCAAGCTTAGGGGTCCATCTCGTTACTCCAGGATGAAACCAGTGGCATTTGAATATGATAGGAGTAAGAGGTTTGGAACCATAGAATGATAGTTCGTAGATTTATTCAATTCTTCTATAATAGTCAAGTCCATCAGTGCCGGGCGTAACAACTCCATTGTTTGTGGTTTTTCGATTGGGCTGACTCTGCTCGTAGCTTGCTATGTGAAAACAATATCCATTCATGTCATAACCGGTAAATGACTTGACCCTAATGGCACAGCCATTTGCAACCTGTCTCAGCTCGTCACTTATAGACGCATCAGTTTGGGCTTTCTGTTTGAACCAATAAATGAAATCGGGGCTCCCTAGTCCCGCACCCCGTGAAAGAAGGATATCATTTTCTTGCGGGGTATGTTGCCTTGATCCATGCCAGGGTTGATGAAGAAATTCCCTGTACTAACGAGAAACAAGGGGGTTGGATAAAGAAACAAGGACATACGACGAAATGAAACAAGTTCATTCAGAACTTATCTAATGAACGGTTGCACCTCGACAAGGTTGGTCAACACATATAGCATGATACTGCGCCACTCTTCATTTTTCAATTGCTTAGTGGTCGATGCACTTGCGCTTCTGAGTTGCCCTTGGAAAAGGCTGAGGTTCGATTTATTTTCGCCAGCATTGTAACGAGGGGGTGGATTATAAACGCTAGGAAGTTTCTCAGTGTAGTATTTCTCTATGAAGTTCGACACCTCCTCTAGAATGTATGCCTCTGCAATGGAAGCCTCAATTTTGGCTTTATTTCTACATTTTTTGCGAAGAGTCTTCAAATATCTCTCGATTGGATAGCACCAATGATTCTGCACGAGCCCCCCATCCGTGCCTCATACGGGAGGTGCATAATCAAATGCTGCATCGGCAAGAAGAAGCTGGGTGGAAAGATCTTCTCCAACTTACAAAGCAACACGGATGCCGCTTTTTCCAAGTCATCAATGACAATCCGAGAGAGCTCCTTGGCACAAAGCTGGCAAAATAAGTAGCTCAACTATGCCAGCACTTGCCAGACATGCTCCGGGACATAGCCTCGAACCATCGTTGAAAGAAGCCGCTCAATCCATACGTGGTAGTCATGACTCTTCATCCCGTTTACTCGCAGAGTGCCTAAGTTCACTCCCCTCTTTAGATTCGCTGCATACCCATCAGGGAACATTAGCATCTTGATCCATTCAAGTACTTCCCTCCATTAGTCCATTTTCAAGACAAAATTAGCCTTAGGCCTTCTCCAGGTCTTGCCACGACTAGGAGGCTGCATCTCTTGATTTGGTCTATCGCACAATGTTGCCAGGTCCACTCTAGCCTTAGGGTTGTCCTTAGACTTTTTAGTGTCCATGAGTGTTGCCCAAAGTACCTCGGCGACATTCTTTTCAGTGTGCATTACATCAATGTTATGTGGCAGAAGAAGGTCATCGAAATAGGGGAGCCTCGTCATGCCCGAGATATGAGTCCACATATGTTGCTCACCATATCCCACAAAACCACCTTCTTCATTGGGAACGAGAGCATCTATCTGAGCATGAACCTCGGCACCAGTCATTATCCGCGGTGCAGGGTTTGTCACTTTGACACCTATCATAAAGTTCTTGATGTCTTGTCTGAATGGATGGGCAAGAGTTAGGAATTGACGATGTCTGTCAAATGATGAATACTTACCACCCTTCTGCAACCAAATGAACCTCACACCTTCCTTGCATATTGGGCATGGGAACTTTTCGTGAACACACCAGGCGTAGAATATCCCATACACCAGGAAGTCATGCAGGGAGTAGTGGTACCAAACGTACATTTTGAAGGTTGTCTTTGTAGCTCGATCGTATGTCCATACCCCTTCGTCCCAAGCACGGACTAATTCATCAAACACGGGCTCTATG
The DNA here is from genome assembly GCF_019320115.1 of Miscanthus floridulus. Classification (NCBI taxonomy): domain Eukaryota; kingdom Viridiplantae; phylum Streptophyta; class Magnoliopsida; order Poales; family Poaceae; genus Miscanthus; species Miscanthus floridulus. The sequence continues at coordinate 17,023,904 of NC_089585.1, read as the reverse complement.
AACACACCCATATTACTCCCTGGGTGTCCCGGAATTATCAACGACAAGAATACGTTATGTCATTGAAAGGAGACACCAGGGGGAGATTAAGGGGGATAACAAAGATGGGCCAACATGTGTATGGGGCAGCCATCATTCCATAAGGATTGAACCCATCTGTTGCTAGCACGACACGTACATTATGAGCCTCATATGCTTTGTCATGATGTTTGTCATTAAAGCGGATCCAAGCTTCACCATCGGATGGATGTACCATCTTGTTAGGATTGTACCGTTTGCCATTTTTGTGCCATGTCATCTGTTTTGTGGATTCCTCAATCATGTATAGCCGTTGGATCCTCGGTAGGAACGGAAGGTACCGTAGGATTTTTATGGGGATCGTAAGTTGCCTCTTCTGGCCATCATCAGAGTCTACCTCTAGGTACCTAGAGGCTTTACACTTTGGACAGAACTTTGCATGCTCGTGTTCTTTCCTAAATAGGACGCACCCCTTTGGACAAGCATGTATCTGCTCATACGGCATCTTAAGTGCACGAAGGAGTTTCTGTGACTCGTACATGCTCTTTGGCAGAATGTGGCCCTCCGGAAGCAGGGTGCCAATCATGGCCAACATCTTATCGAAGCCAGGTCGACTCAAGTTTAACTCAGACTTCAACCCCATTAAGCATCCAATGGCATCCAGTTGAGACACCATTGACTGATCGTGAAGGGGTTTCTGTGCTGAGTCCATCCCGTCATAGAACGCCTGTGCGGCTGCCTCCATCTCCTCCTTCTCACGTCCCTCATCGAACTGTCCTTGGTGAAAGTCATCTAACATGTCCGCTACCCTAGCATCAGCATCAAAAGCCTCTACCCGTGGTCTCACCACCTCCTCTCTCATACGATGGGCTTCACCATGGTGGACCCATCGGGTGTAGTCCGGCGTAAATCCATTCTTCACAAGATGTTTACCCATTTCCACCTTGTTTACCATTCTCCTGTTTCCACATTTGCTGCAGGGACACAAAACTAGGCAATGTCCTTTAGCAGCCTTGCCAAAATGCACTGTTCAAGAAAGCATCGGTCTTGTTCATCCATTCCGTGGTGTAATCACTCTGACTTCTCCAGCCCGTGTACATCTACTGACGGTCATCCATCCTCTAACATATGTATTAGTGAGTAATGTAACCATCAATTGCATCTACATGGTGTTCCTACTGTCTAATAGGTGAGGATAGGTCCTAATCCCACCCGTGGATGCGTAGATGAGGTTAGTTTTCATGTTCTACTCCTATTCAAGATAGAATTTCGACAGCACCTCCCCGCTGTTCTCCAGATACATGTCCTACCAAAGAAGAGTGCATATCCAGAGAACAACAGGGAGGTGATGCTGAAACTCTGTCTCAGACCAGAGCAGACCATGGAAACTAACCCATCTATGCATGCGCGGGCTGTCCAAAAAACATGAACAATCCAAAACAGATACGGTCATAGATATGCAAAGATTTGCATACCTCCAACCGTATCTCTTTTGAATAGGAGATGCCTAACTGGGTTACGCGATCTACGACCATGATACGGAAAGAGGGGTTATACCTAGGGTGGCGGCGGAGTCAGGCTAGCGAGGCCGTGGCGGGTCGGTGTAGTGGTGAGGCGATGCGGTGCAGGCAGACTGGCACGACGATGGGAACTCCGACTCGACTGGCTCTTCTCTACAAAATGGAACAAAATACTGTCATTTAAAAAAAATTCAGTAGAACCTCCCCTGCACGGTGAGGTTTCCAAAACCTACAAAAAACAGCGGCACGATGGCCGACAAGCACATATGTCTCAAGAGAAGCCATGTAGTTTGGATATCAATCCATGTAGAAGAATATATCCAAGTAGTACCACTACTTCTACTACTACTTCCACTATTGCTACTACTACTATCACTAGTTCTACTACTACTATCACTATTGCTACAACTACTACCACTACTTCTACTACTACTACTACTTCTACTACTACTACTACTACCACTACTACTACTACTACCACTAGTTGTACTACTACTACCACTACTTCTAATACTACTACTACCACTAGCACTACCAGTACAACTAATACTACTACAACTATCACTACCATGACAACAACAAGAGAGACGGCATACCTGACGGGCACCGAGGGTAGGGGCGGGTGGCGTTGGGGTTAGGCGGCGTCGGGGTCGGGGTCGGGGTCACCGGAGTCAGGAACGGGGTCGAGCACGGGCGGCGTCGGGGCGGGCGGTCCACGGGGCACGACCGGGGGCAGGGCCGGCGTGGCTGGGGGCAGGGCGTGGCCGAGGGCAGGTCGCGGCTGAGGCCAGGGCGGCGCAGGCGGCCGGGCAGCACAGGCGGTGGCGGCGCGGGCGAGCGGGCGGTGGTGCGTGAAAGTGTGTGCGTGTGTCCGTGCGTGGCCGGCCGGCTAGGGGTTAAATCAATACTTTGCCGAGTGCCCCCGATCTAGCACTCGGCAAAGGTTTTTTTTTAAAAAAAATTCTTTGCCGAGTGTCCCAGATATGGCAGTCGGCAAAGATTTTTTTTTGGAAAATACTTTGCCGAGTGCCCCTGACACGGCGCTCGGCAAAGAATTTTTTTTCGAAATGTCTTTGCCGAGTGCCCCTGGGAAGGCACTCGGCAAAGAGGAAATTTTTAAAAAAAATTGAAAACCCTCTTTGCCGAGTGCCTTATTCTTGGCACTCGGCAAAGACCCGCTTTGTCGAGTGCCATCCTCCGGCACTTGGCAAAGATTTTTTTTACCTCCAATTTTTTTGTGCAGCTCTTTTAAGGTACCAGGAACTCCTAGTTAGAATTTGGGGATTTCTTGTGGCTTTTTGATATATTTAGTTACTTTATTTCATTTACTTGAATTTTTTCGAAAAATACAAATTTGAAATGCACGTGGTACGAATAATGAAATTTAATGATTCAAAAAATGATAGTCATGATACTATTGTTGTGTGAGGTCGTATCCAGAAACGGATCCGAAATTTCGAACATCTTATTCACGAAACATGACCGCGACTTTGGGTGCGAAGTGTTTTTAAATTCTATAAAAAGCAAACGAAGTCCAAAAATCATGAAACTTGTTGAGATGTTGTGATATCGTATGTGGAGGCTATGATAAAAATTTGAGAAGGTTTGGTGTACGTTATCACGTACGATGCTTACAAACCAGGACATGTAAGCATCGTACGTGACAACGTGCACCAAACCTTCTCAAATTTTTATCATAGCCTCCACATACGATATCACGATATCTCAATAAGTTTCATGATTTTCGGACTTCGTTTTCTTTTTATAGAATTTAAAAACACTTCGCACGCAAGTTCGCGGTCATGTTTCATGAACAAGATGTCCGAAATTTCAGGTCCGTTCCTGGATACGGCCTCACACTACACTCAGTAACATGACTATCATTTTTTGAATCATTAAATTCTATTATTCATACCACGTACAGTTCAAATTTGTATTTTTCAAAAAAAATCAAGTAAACAAAATAAAGTAACTAAATATATCAAAAAGCCACAAGAAATCTCTAAATTCTAACTAGGAGTTCCTGATACCTTAAAAGGGCTGCACAAAAAATTTGGAGGCAAAAAAAAAATCTTTGCCGAGTGCCAAGAATAAGGCACTCGGCAAAGAGGGTTTTCATTTTTTTTTTAAATTTCCACTTTGCCGAGTGCCTTCCCAGGGGCACTCGGCAAAGACATTTCGAAAAAAAAATTCTTTGCCGAGCGCCGTGTCAGGAGCACTCGGCAAAGTATTTTTCAAAAAAAAAAACTTTGCCGAGTGCCAGATCTGAGACACTCGGCAAAGATTTTTTTTAAAAAAAACCCTTTGCCGAGTGCCGGTTCAGGGGCACTCGGCAAAGTATTTTCCACAAAAAAAACTTTGCCGAGTGCCAGATCTAGGACACTCGGCAAAGAAATTTAAAAAAAAACCTTCTTTGCCGAGTGCCTAATAGCAGGCACTCGGCAAAGAAGGACGTGGCCGAACACCGTTACGCGGGGCAGCCTATGCCGAGTGCCGTGCTTTTACCGAGAGCCTGACACTCGGTAAAGAAGTCCTTTGCCGAGAGCCTTTTTTTACCGAGTGTCCAGCACTCGGCAAAGAACTCTTTGCCGAGTGCGACACTCGGCAAAGAAGGTCTTTGCCGAGTGTCCGATTTTTGACACTCGGCAAAGATCCCGTTTCCAGTAGTGTATCAAGCATAAATAAGAGCAACATGATCACAATATTTTTTAGAACCATCACTATAATAATTATGTTATATATAGTTGCAACTTTTTTGTCCGTTTTCCTTTGTTTCCATATATAGCATTGCTAGATTCGCTCGATTAGACCCTTCTTGAGTTTCCTATGTGTTGGCCGAGCTTTAATAGCGGACTTTCTACAAAGTACCTCTATGAAGCATGGATTAGGGTTGTCGCTTGTATGCACTTCAAGTGGGAGCACTATCGTCGTACTTGGATTCTCATTCAAATCCAAGACTTCTCTAATTGATTCCTTCTCATCTTCCACTATCATATTGTGAAGGATAACATAAGCTTGCATTATGTTGATAACGTCCCCCTTGCTTCCATAACCTTGCTAGTTGACGAACAATATCAAAGCGTTATTGCAGTACGCCAAATGCGCACTCTACATCTTTCCTGGCCCCTTGCATCAATGCAAATAATTTATCTTCCGCCGACTAAGGGGGCGTTACTATCTTCACGAATACTACCCATTCTAGATATATTTTATCGTTAAGATAGTAACCCCATGTCATACTATGTTCCGTTTACGTTATAGTGTAATGTAGGAGCTTTCCCTTTTACTGCTTGAATGAACAGTGGTGACTTGTTTAGAACGTTTATGTCGTTCTGAGACCCGGCGGTACCAAAGAAAACATGCCATATATGTTTTAGACTTTATTATTCAATCCTTCCCAACATCCTTTTGAAATCTACATCTACTATAGAGAATTGAGCCCATCAAATGGCTCTAAGATTAACTATATGGTTCCTCTGAGTTGATACAATAATCAATGATATGACAAACATATCCCTTAATGGACAATTTCGATGGTGTCATATCAATTTTTGAAATCAGTGTTGAACAAATTTCTGTATCAGGGAAGCACACTGAATCATATGAGAGAAATGTTGTGAAAACTTGTTTAACGGCACTTACGGACAATGGATACTTATTTGCCCTACTTCTCATTCTTCCGATACAAGCTTTACACGAGGGCAAACCAGATGTGGCAACATTAAGTAAAAGGATTGCTCGGCACATGAAAATGAAGCAATATAAAGCCAAAGTGGTGCTAAAAGTGTATACTTATTATTATGTCATGGTTCTCATATTCTATTTGTTGATACTACTTACATATTCCGCATCATGATTTCAACTATGCTGCTTGTAGCTTTCAATCAATTCTACATCAAGCCACGAAGCATGTCGGCCACTTATACTTCCACCTTCAATAAACCACATTGCATGTGAGTGCATACTCATTTATCGATCAGTTTGAGTAATGCTTATTATGTACTCATTTTAAGATACTCCGAAACTTACTACATGATTTTTTTCAAAAGAGCCCATATGTTCTAATATATTATTATAATCTATACGTATATTGGTTTGCACTGATTTGATCTATACTCATTATGTACTCATTTTAAGATACTCCGAAACTTACTACATGATTTCAGTGCAAACCATGCATAATAATACGTATAGATCAAATCAGTGCAAACCAATTGCGTGTCCGGTCGCAACTTAACCGTTACGCTCCGGTTGAACGTAGAGCGACATGTGGCTTGCATCGCGTGACCGGACGCTGGGGTCCAGCATCCGGTCGATCTGACCGGCACGTCCGGTCGCCCCGTTTTTCAGTGGACTGAGGAGCCAACAGCTCTATTTTGTGGGGGCTTCTATTTAAGCCCCATGGCTAGCTTAAGCTCACGCGCTTGGCCATTTGCATTGACATAGCAACCTTGTGGGCTTAGCCAAAGCCCTCCCACTCATCTCCATCATTGATTCATCATCTTTGTGAGATTGAGAGAGAATCTAAGTGCATTGCTTGAGTGATTGCATCTAGAGGCACTTGGTATTCGTGTTTCGCTGCGGGATTTGTTTGTTGCTCTTGGTGGTTGCCACCACCTAGATGGCTTGGTGCAGCAGAGGAGAATTGGCACGAGTTGGTGATTGTTCGTGGCCATCTTCGGTGATTGTGAGGAGATTTGTACCTTCCCCGGCGGAGCGCCAAAAGGTAACTCTAGTGGATTGCTCGTATCATTGAGTTACCTCACTTGTGATTTGATCTATACGTATCATATGAGTACATCCGAAACTTACTACAATTGGTTTGCACTGATTTGATCTATACGTATTATTATGCATGGTTTTTCTAATTATGATATATATTTATTACCGATTCATGCGAAGGAAAAACAAACTCGTTGTAGTTCTAGTATAATCTTGATGGCAATGCGATATACTCCCTCCGTCCACAAAAGAATACAATTCTCGTTTTTTAGGAGTCAAACCGTTTAAATTTTGAGTAAATTTATATAAAAAATACTAACATTCATTATACAAAATAAGTACCATTAGATTAGTTATAAAATACATTTTTATAATAAATGTATTTGGAGACGTAATGCTAATACTATTTATTGTAAACTTGGTCAAATATGAGCTAGTTTGACTAGCACGATTCGCATAATTGCATTCTTTTGTGGATGGAGGGAGTACATGTGATGCATTACTAATATCAAACTCAACAAAGAATTGCCTTACTTTAGCACTGTATTAGGCATAGAATCATACTATAATAATAGTCTAATCCCTCTAATGTTGGGCCTTAATTCTGAGAGTCTGCCTATTGCCAATTTATCCCTGAATCATTTACATATACACATTTTTTGGACACAGAATGATATGTCAAACCATACAACGTTTTTTTATTCCGTTAAATTATAGAATCATACATCCACTGATGGAAGAGGCTGGAGCTTTATTTCCTTGTTAAAAAATGACAGAATCATACACAGTTACAGGTCTTGCATAGTGTCATAATATGATATGATATGATATGGTATGCAACCAAACCAGCAGACCGTCCAGCCTGTTCAGTTGGCTGGTTCGTATCGTTGCTGTTTCATGAAGAAGTACTGCTGGCTGGTTTGTATGAGAGAAAAATATTGTTCCAACTGAAAATTTACGATCGTTTACGACAAGCCACAGTCAAACGAACAGGCTGAGATCGTCCTTCTTTGTCTCCCGCCTTTTGGTTTTGGCAGCTCCAGTGTTGCTGTCGAACCATATGGTTCGAGGAAGCCGAACAAGAGCTAAGTTCGCTCTCTCTAGCGTGAGCACCGGCTGGTGAGACCAACATAGCATTAAAGAATCGTTTTAACCCGTGCGATGTTGGCCTGTTAGCATGCGCAGAGACGAGCGCGGGTCATAATACAATATTTTTCTTTCACAATAAAACAGCATTAGCTGATTTATAAGCGACCTAAACGATCAGACGAACAGGTGTTTAATGCCCTGAGCGCGAACCGTCTGCGGAGTCCGCTTTTGGTTCTGACAACCAACGTCCGCATGCTCTAGTGTGCTCGGTTCGGCATTTTTACTTCCCTCGGTTCGATTTGGGCACGTGCTCTTGTTATGACAAGACCTCACAAGATGTACCGTACCTAGGCCGGTAATAATAAGTACCTTGCCTAGCTAGCAGCAAGCTGCTAGAGCTAGCTTTGCATAAAGCAGCCGCTCTATCTCCTTTATATTTACTGCCTCCATGCACATGAGCAAACGAACGCCGCCGCTGCCAGCACCATCGTCGTCGTTCATCAAGAACACAACCCCCCCGCGGTGGTTCTCCGCCAGCGACATCAACTCTGGCTTTCCCCACCCAAAATCTGCATCGTACTGTGGCCTGCCCAACCAGCTGGTAATATGCAGGTCCGTCTGCGGCAAGGTGCCCCTCGGAGGCCGGCTGTCCATCTCGGCCATCTCAAAGTAGTCGATCGCAGAGCGCACTAGCTCGTCGTCCATCCGATCGACGGCGCCTCTGATGCGGCCAGCGACGGATCCCAGCACCTCCGTGGCAATATCTCGCGCCGCGCTGGTGACGCCTAGCCAAAACATCGCATTGCCGAAGTAGCGGCTCGGGAGGGGCGGACTCATCCTATGCCGGAGGTCGGCCAGGAACGCCAGGCGCGCTTCAGAATCAGGTGGGAGCCGACGCGCAAGGCATGTGCACTGCCACACGAGAGCGCTAACAGCGCAGAAGGTGCTCGTGCCACCACCGCAGAGGTGCTTCAAGGAGGCGATCCGGTCCTTGGAAATGGTGAAGACTTGGACGGCAAGAGGTCCTGACGGGCTGGACAAGACGTGCTTAGGGTAGAACGTCAAGAGTGCGTCGGGACCGTGCACGGAGTAGGGTGCGGTCATGGCAAGGGAGCTCCACGGTAGCGCGGTCGCCATGCTTGCAGAAGGCCGACCATGTCTGGAAGAAGTGGAACGCGCTCAAGGCATCAGCGGCGACGTGGTGGAGAGCTGTCCCTAACGCCACCCCTCCACACTTCAAGAAAGTCACCTGCCATCGTAAGCACGACAATTGATATGTATATGTAATATAATAATGGTTTTCTATTTTCTAAAGATAATAATAAATATTTATTATGGTTTGATATATCTCTAAAATTTCATAATTAACATATTTTATTTAAACCGGTGAAATATCAAAATAGCTAGTACCAGTTTTTTTTCCGTTATGTATCTGATAGTAGTGCTTTATTTGGAGTCATTTTGCTCTTATTTATTTTAAATAACTAATAATAATTAAACATGACTGCAAGCAATAAACAATAGGAACATAATAAATTATTAGTTGCAAATAATTATATATAGATCATACATAAGTATATAACATTTTTAAAAAAAAGATACATACTGGTTTCATATTTTTCGATTTCAAATAATTCATTCATTATGAATTTTTCATAGCAAACCAACTGCTTATTATTTTTTAGTACAAAATAGAAAATCATCTTTGAAACCAGCCGTGCAGGACCCAATTTATCTACTATGATCCATTTCGTTGTTAAATGTTGAAAAATAGACTTAATATTGAACAGCATATGGAAGCAGAGAAATTAAGTAGTGGACCTGTACGGCCAACATGATGGACGATGGCTCAATGAGTGGAACAAACAGCCTCCTCAGTTCTGGCGACGGCTTGAATTTCTTGACGTCATCGGCAGTGAGATCATCAGCCTGAGCGACAACAAAGAGTGCACCTTCGCCGTTACAGCTGATCTCCATCCTGCCGTCGTCGTTGTTGATGCCGAGGCGGCCAGCGAGGGGGTAGAAGGCCACCAAGGCTCTGGCCATAGCCTCCTTGAGCCTGGCCACGTCGAAGAAATCAGCCGTAGCGGCAACATCGTTGGAGCTGTACAGGTAGATCGTTGGAGTGTGGCCTTGGTTGGCCAGCCAGAGCCCCTTCCTCGGTGCCGGCTCGCTGGGCGTTACAAACGACGACTCCACCACCCGCACCTCGAAATCCATCGATTTCATTTTTCTTCTTGTCACACGCACGAACAACCACCAGCAATGGATGATGTTATTACTGTATTAGCTGTAGCTGCAATTGCAAAGGGAGGAGCGCAGGCTGGACTGGAGTTGCGGGCTTGCGAGGAGGAGGAAATAATGGAGTTGCAGACATGTGTCGACGCAACGACAGCAGCTCTGATAGGTGGCATGTCCTAGAATTTATTTATTGGAAGAGAGGAAAGCTATACTGGCATACGGTACTTCAGTTTTGATGAATAGTTTTATAGCGTTGTATCGAAGACTACGACTGTATCATGAAAAATAAAATGAAATTTGGGTGGAACACTCACTCTCAATATGGAGTACAAAGTTTCATAGGCATCTAATTTCCTAACTCGTAGAAAGTTGATAATCCTGCGAGCTGAAACTTATTTCTCCCCTCTCTTCTTAAATGCACTACCGTATCATAAAATTGCCTACCTAGCAAACTATTTAATGCATACGAAGCTTACTGATCTTATCACGGTGCACCCCGCGGCAGATCCATCGATCTGCATGAGTACTGTACTGTTCCTGATTGATCATGTCTGGTGGCGTCGTCCAATACGTGCAAGCGTACCTACAGCCAGCGGCGGATCCAGGAAATATTTTAGGGGGGACTGAACAACACTGCTGCTCGATCTGAAGTCTCAGCCCCCCTATACTATAGAACTTTGCCTAAAAATTCATAGGAACTCTACAGTAATTTGCACTGATTCGGTTTGGGTAGGGGGGGCTTGAGCCCACCCGCCCCACCGCTAGATCCGCCCCTGCCTACAGCGTTAGCGGATGCTCTAACACTCTCTCCTCTCTCAGCATTGTGGGTAGTCTTATCCGTGGATCGCGGCTCTGTCGTCGTCGTCCCTCCCTCCCGGCCTCCGGCCCGGGCCTCCTCCTCTTTGGCTCTTGCAGGGGATGCATGTGGCGTCTCTGTACGTCCGGTTCGCCCTGTCCCGCCGCCACGGGCGCCTTCATTTCGCTGCAGCTCACTTACTTAAGTGGTTGTTACTAATCGATCGGCCTGCAATTGGTCTGCTTTTGCTACTACTAGTATCTGTAAAAGATTTGATAATAACAACAAAACTTTGCTTGATACAGATAACAGATAATACAAAGCACTTCAGTGCTGGTTCTCTGATGATGCATCTCTGTAAATGCTTCGTCCAATATAAGATAACCATGCATGTCACAGTAGTTTCAGTCAATTTTTCAGTCAGCATAGAGCGTTATTCGGCGGATGGATAATCTGGATCAGACATGCATGATTAGTGCTCCCTCCAATGAAAGAGGAGAGACCCGCTCTGCTCGCTTTAGCGTTCGTGTGTTTCTGTCATTCATAAATACCACATGCCTGTAGCGCTAAACAAGGCGCCTAAGAATGCGGCAGTCGCTTGCAAGCTCGTGCCTTCTCCCGGCCAACTCCACTCTGGGCCCTCCTGTACGCAGGGACGACAGAGCCAGAAAACCTAAGATGACAGGGGGTCAAGTATGTACACCAGTCTCTTCTTTTTCTCGAATACGTAAAAGATTTACGCATCTTTGTAATTAAGATAGAAATGTTTACAAACAATGTGTTTCTGCGAACGTCCTAGGAGGTCTATAGGATTACAGTTGTGGGTTGGACGATCCTAGCATGCAGATACATATTTTGATATTACACAAATGATATATAGACAACTAGGATAAGAGTAGCGACACAGCCTAGGAAGAGGCTTGCACTTCTGCTGATGCCAGCGCGACTAAATCCCGATGCCGTGGAAGAGCGCTTCCAGCGCTGCGATGTTCGAATCGTTGGGCTCGGCCTCGTAGAGCGCCTCATAGGAATTCTTCGCCGATGTGCTTGGTGTTAACAGACCCGTGACCAAACAAACTCGCTGCATGATTAGGATCTCACCTCGCTTGGAAACAGGCAAACCGAGAGAGGCTTTGAGCACCTAGACGCTTTCTTCGCAGCGGCAGCACCACTGTTGCAGGTGATAGCTTGGGCAACTCACGAATCATCAGGGAGGCCCTCTTACGCGTCACTGTCTTGATGAAGTTCTTGAGGCGGCAGTTGACGGAGGCTTTGTGGTCCACGATCTGGTGGTTATCCACCGGCGGCGTACCAAGAGGGCCGACATCCGCCGTGAGATCTACCGGACCGAAGCCTAGTGGGTAGCCATCTTCGTGCCTCGTGGATGCATTGACCTGTGTGCCCTAATGCGTCAACGATGGCAAGTTCGCTACCCACTGAGTGGGCGCGGCGCGGTGGTGGTGTCTGTAGCACCAAGTCGACGTGCTAGGACGGCGTCTGTGTTGCGCCTTCCTAGAAGGCTGCTGGTGTAGACGCAGGAGACCACCACCGTGGCCTCATCCTCCAGCTGGGCGGCCGCCAGAGCTGCAGCTGAAAGTCCTAGTTTGATTTTGGCTAATTGATAAAACTGTTGGACTAACCCTATGATCTAAGTGTATAGATGAGATAGGTTGGTCCAAGTCCAAAGTGATGGAGCTAGATGACACTCATGGTGATGAAGATGGCCAAATGATGGTGATCAAGTGCCTCCAACTTAAAAAAGAAGAAAGTGAAAAACAAAATGGTGGTCAAGATAAAGTTATATGAGATATGACCATTTTGTTTTGCCAATCAAGACGCAATAGAGTATGCGATTGGATTTAGGATAGATAGTCGTACTATGAAGAGGTGAGAATTCATGGTTGATGCGGGTTATCAAGTGTCACTAGGTGATCTAACTCGTTGCACGTGCATTTGGAACCTAGTGAGCTAACATGCCCTTGAAATGCTTTGTAAAAATGCTAACACACGTGCACAATTGTTTGGACACTTTGGTGTTGGCACATGAGAGCAAGGGTGGAGAATTCGCGCTTAAGAGTGAAGTTACTGGGGCGGTGGGGACGTAGCGACCGGCTTCGCTGGGTGACAAGCAACATCCAGGTAGGTCGTGGGGTGGTCGTCGTCAGACTCCTCGGCGTCGTCATCCACCCACCGATGGCGCTTCGTGCGCCCTCCTGAGGTGCAACCTAGGCTAGAATTTAGCCGCGGGCACCGTGGCGGCCTGTGGCCGACGGGTGGGTGATGCACTCGGATGTGAGCATCACGCCCCTAGTCCCCAGCAGGGTCAAACGGGTCGTTGTCCAGCGCAGGCGGCGGCGGGGAGCCAGATCTGGCCCCAACGCACGGCAGCAAGATGACCGCGGCTGGCCCCGACGGGGAGGAGCGGTGGGGTGCTGATAGAGGAGGTGGCCGCGGCGACGGCATATGCTCCCAGCGGCTAGGGGACGCCAGTGGAGGGGTATGACGCGGGCGGTGGCAACGACCGTGCCACGCGCTCGTGCACTCCTGCGCGCGGGTGGGGAGAGGAGGGGGCGTGGACGCAAGGAGGGGAAGCGAGGGGGCAGGGTGAGGGCGGAGGCGACGGCGAGAAGGAAGCCAGGGGCTCCTAGGGTTGGGTGGGGAATGGAGTCGTCATGTCTCTTTTCTGAAATAGTGTAGTGGCCACACTAGTCTCTTCTAATTTTCTTATTTTTCCCTAGCTGTACGTACCACCGAAACAAATTAAGTAGGCTGCAAAAGGACTAGGTACAAAATGATTTACGTAGCAGGGATTGCTGCCACAGGTACAACCAACAACCCTAGGGAAAGAACCCATCATGGGCTTGGTGCATGTTAGTTTTGACTGTTCGCTTGGCTGCGGCTGCAACTTCTGAAGTGCTAAACACTGTTACAGCTGCAACTTTCTAACTAAAACAATCGCAGCCGCAACCGCTTTCTCCAACCGGTACCAGCAGCCAGGATGTTCAAAACAGTTTGCCACAAACTGCCTAATGTGCACAATTGTTTGGACACCCCTACGCTACTACATAAACTGTTTTTGGAGGGGGCCTTTTCCCCCTAACAAGTCACAAGGGCAGCCGGGCAGGTGTATATGCTCTTGAAGTTACTCCCAAGTCCCATGTCACAGAGTTCATATACAATATACTGTATGTTACAATATCCCAGTCTCCCAGAGACTCTCGAAGTTACTCCCATGTCATCACACATTGAAACACGCACCCTCGAGGCTGTTCTTGTTTCTCCTCTCATAAATGGCCAGCATGTTCTTTCCTTCGTCACCCTTACAGCAAATATGACACATTCTATCATTAAAATTGGTAGAGATGCAAATTCTGTGGCTGACAATCTCGCAAAGAAAGCAAGGCGGACTGTAGTTCCTAGTTCTTGCTTGTTCTCTTGCGAGTCTTGGACTCATTCTACAAATTGTAATATCCAGATGGCTCTGGAAAACTTTCAATGGGGCAATTTTTGCCCCATATCTGTATCTTGTATTTAAGCTTTGAATGAAATTACCGTTTCAAAAAAAAAAATCAGCCATTCAGAGTTTCACCAGTCAAGACCATTGTGAAAGAAATACGGAGATACCCAGTTTAGTCACAATTCACATGTCTGATGCAATGATTTTCAGAGGTATATATATATATATATATATATATATATATATATATATATATATATATATATATATATAGAACTACTATCCTATAGCTGGCTGCAGAATAACTTATTCTGTAGCCACTTTGAGTTACGATAATTACTATATTAATTTACGAGATTTACAGTAACTCCTTACTAAGTGGTTTACTATAACGTTATGGTAAATATTCCCATGTGTTATAGTAACCCAACTATCGTAAATATGTATTGACATTATGGTAAATTAGTATATAAAATTATGGTAAATAGAGGTGGCTACAGAATAACTTATTTTGTAGCCGGCTGCTGAATAGCCTCTCCCGGAAGAGGCTATTCAGCAGCCGGCTACAAAATAAGTTATTCTGTAGCCACCTCTATTTACCATAATTTTATATACTAATTTACCATAATGTCAATACATATTTACGATAGTTGGGTTACTATAACACATGGGAATATTTACCATAACGTTATAGTAAACCACTTAGTAAGGAGTTACTGTAAATCTCGTAAATTAACATAGTAATTATCGTAACTCAAAGTGGCTACAGAATAAGTTATTCTGCAGCCAGCTATAGGATAGTAGTTCTATATATATATATATATATATATATATATATATATATATATATATATATATATATATATATCCCAAAAGATACTGTCGAAGCATCCAAAGTATTCCCACTAGTCATGTAATTCAGCTATGATACATTCTTACAAGTTCACACATAACATAAGAACAGGCCTACACAGTCAATTCTGATCTTGAGATAAGAATGCCATCAGAATCGGCATAGAGCCATTCTCCATCGCAAATTCTAGTCCCTGCAAAGGTCACAGGAGCATGCTTCTCACCGACGCCCTTCTTGTTTGACTTGATAGGGTGTGAGTTCAGAGCCCGGAAGCCAATGTCACAGCCATTTATCTCATCGACGTCCCTGATGCAGCCATTGACCACAACACCAGCCCACCCGTTGTTCTGCGCCAGCTGGGCAAGGTTGCCACCCAAAACTGCACAGCGCATGCTCCCACCGGCATCAACCACCAGGACCCTGCCGTGACCTTTCTCCTCAAGGAACTCACGGAGCAGAACGTTATCCTCGAAGATCTTCAGTGTCACAACAGGGCCAGCAAAAATCCGCCGCCTTCCATAGATTTGGAAGATAGGTTGGAGAGCACGAAGATCACCATTCATAATTAGAGCAGCATTAGCATCACATGCTTCAGCAGTGGCCAATGGCAAGGCAGCCATCTTATCTTCAGTCCTGCTTGTCATCAGAAGAAGAAAAGAGAAAAATCAAGGAACAGTACAGATAAGCAGTAGATAATTCCTTACACAGAGTAACACAACAAGTTGCCCAGTCCAATGATATGCACATCTATACTAAGAAAACTTGAATTATTAACGGTTTCCATGTATACATCTGGTTTTCCCATTGTTTAAAGTACCAAACTGCCACAGACCAAATCTTGCCAAAGGGAAGTTCAGTCTTCCATGAAGAAACAACATGAACCAGCATACATGCCTCAACTACCACATGAACCAGCAAACATGCCTCAACTAGTAAAAAATCATGCCAAGGAGAGTTCAGTCTCCATGAAGAACATGAACCAGCAAACAAGCCTCAAACTCAGGAACACAATAATATCTGCTTCTATAGCAGAAGAGAAGACAACTGAAAAAACAATCAAGTTATCTGATACAAAATTTCGCTCTAATTCTATGCACAACATGGACACTGTTTGCCTCTGCTGAGGTTCTGTAACAACATCCAGCCCAGATTTTCACGCAGAGCTATATTTGCTCATAACACAAAATGAAATGTTCGCCTGAGCTCAAAACCAGAAGCTAATAGCACTCTAGGAGAGTCATATTGCGAATGCAATGCAACGTCTCAGTAGTGTTTGATTTGGACCAGAACTAAGTTTTTGTGCAAGGCAAAAGCCCCTCGTCCTGCAGTGGAAACTGCAAGGAAAAGAACTAAGTATGTAATGAACTATTGGTTGCAACAATATAAAAAGCCTTCCGCTGCAAATAAATATTGAATAGACTGAGCTATGTGCTTTTTTTACTAGTACTAGTAATGTCAACATATCAGAGGCTGCTGACCATGTAACAATACATATATGGTTGCAGTGGAGATTTTGTCAAGCAGACTAAGCAGCATAACAGGATTAACATTTAACAATACGTATTGTGCGCATTCACATTGTCATATAGTACAGCATGACTTACAAAAAGGGGGATGATTACAAGTTATCAACCCATGTGAAATCATTGTTTCGAGTAAGTGTGTTGATTCCAGAAGATGTAACAATGTAATTTAAGAATCGAACCTATGTCAGTTGTCACCTAGGGTGAGAAAAGGCCACAGGGTATATGAAATGGACTGATGTCAAAGAATATATAAAAGGCAGTTTTCTCAATGTTCAGGAAAAAAAAAGTTTTTTTGGGTGGATTGGGGGAGTAGAGGAGGGGAGGTTGGCCTGGGACCGGAAGCGATGTTGGTGGGCATAATACATAGTACATGTACATGTAATTGGGTCAGATCCGGATACAAGTAGCTTAAATTTGGGTGGTCGTTTTGAAAAGCATGGAGGAAAGAGAAACGGCGAGCATACCTGGTGCCGGGGAAGGGGCAGACGAAGAGCTGGCAAAGGGCGGTGCCGGTCGCCAGCGGAGGGGCCGACGAAGACCTGGCAAAGGGCGTTGCCAGTCGCCGGCGAAGGGGCCAACGAAAACCTAGCGAAGGCTGTCGACGCTCGCCCGCCCGCCACTGCCGGTCTGCCGTCACTCGTCGGCGCCAAGGAAGATAGAGAGAGGGGGGGTGTTGAACGGGAGTACGGAACGAAGGATAAAAGAGTCGTGGACGCAACAGAACAGTCAGCCACGCGTATTGTTTTTTTGAGTTCTTTTTTTTCTCGAACACCGCGAATAGGTGCGGAAGCTGGGAGTTGGTTCCACAGAACCATCTAAAAAAACAACGTACCTGGAAAATCGTCAAGCCGGAGCAGCTCCTGATCGCCAACGACGTTCAAGGCATCCAGGTGTGGTTGTCCTCCCACTCACTCCCCATCGTTGCTACACTTTGCTCGTCCGCGGGGCCATGGGCCGCCTCGCGCCTGCGTCTGGAGCTCTCCGCTTGTCGCCGCTGCGTGTAGTCTAGATGTTTGATGAAATGCCCATGCAAGCTAACTGTTGCCTGCAATTGGCTGTTACAGTTTTGCATGTGTTCCTGATTGAATATTATCTAGACTAGATGGATGACTACAATGAAGTTCTGTTACCAAAATTAGAACTCTATAATTTCAGCCAAATTAGAACTCTATAATTTGAATGCCAATAGAATATAGTACATCAATAAGATATAGATAGTGAGATTTAGCTGCTCTGCTCGAGCGCTGAGTTATATGGACAGAGAATCTTCTGAAGTGAACTGCCAAAAACAGAAATATAGAGGGTGAAATTCTCAGTGTCTCCTGGTCTCCCCCACCCATGTGCGCTCACCAGCGCGAGTCTAAACTAAAAGTTGACAGCGACACCGAATAGGCCACAAATGGCAAATAGCGGGTTCGTCGGACTGTTCACTGCATAAGTATCGGTAATAGTTTGCTAATGGGCGGCGTCGCCACTGGCTGGCTGCGGAGCTTGACCAGCGTACGATTGTAAAGGAGGGAGATTTTGAGGGTGTTTTTACAAAGTTGTTGTCTACAGAAATACTGCGAACAGCGGCGTGTTAATACTAGGTAGCGCAGGGGCGTCTCTGCAAAAACGCCAGCGCGCGGGCTGTCTCCCACCGCGGGCTGGCCTCTGTGCGTGGGCCGCGCGTGTGCGTGCACGCGCTGCGCGCAAGTGGGCCGAGTCCGCGTGGTCGTGGGCCGCGCTGGTGAATTCATTTTTCCTTTTCTTAAGGAATTAGAAATAGCTTTATGTTTTAATTTCTGAGCTGAACTTTGAAAATTAATATGAATTCGCATAAATTTTATTGACTTCCTAAAAATATTGTCTATCTGATGGCATGACTAGATTATGCTGGTCAGAATTGATGTTAAGGCTTATTAAATCATTTGAGAGCGCTTAATATTATTATGTTAAATATTATAGGAATTTTTGTAGTAATTGGTGATAACTTTAGTCCTGAAATTTTTATGGTAACTTCATTGTATTATTATGTGCTCACTGTAATTTTTGTAGCTTTAGAATAGACTAATCATTAGGGTAGTTAAATGCTCTTTGTTTCAAATATACATTAAATCATTAGTAGAAATAAAGATATATCCTTTCATTTGTAAAGCTAGGTGTTTATTAGTTGAACCCAATACTTTCCTTGGTAAAGATGATAGTTACTTAGTGCCTTAATTATTAGAGCTAGCTTAGTAGCTTAGTTTGCGTATTCTTATTTTAAGAGTTGTTGTTACATAAATACTAAGTGTTGCATTATCATCGCATGCATGTAGAGAATGAATTGGTGGAGGTCGTGACCATCGGCGATCACGAGTTCGAGGAAATCGTCGAGGAGTACGAGGAGGAGATCCTCGTGCAGGAGGAGGTTCTAAAGCCGCCACTGACTGACTCAGCTGACACCGCGCCTGCCCAAGACAAGCCCCGGTGCATAACCCTTATTTTAAATAATCACTGAATATATATATGATATGCATTTACGTTACAGGCTTATTGTTGAAACTACATGCATAGATATACCTACCTATGAGTCCTACTAGCTTAGGTCGAGTAGCTACTATACTTAGGTTTTTCGGTAGCATGAGTAACTTGTCGTTACTCATAGTAGGTAATTATTATTACTGCTCTCATAATAAAATGGTGAAAGAAAAATGGAGATCGGACAGGGATATGGTACGAGTATTGGTGGGTGTAATAGGTTGTGTCCCGCGGCCAACGAGACATAGCCTGGTTACACTGTTTTCTCTGTCTGTGTCGGTTAAGGACCGTCCATTATTGTGGATGGTAGTCAGGTCACAGACTTATTATCCTGAGCACATACTTGCTTATAAAATTGGGAAGGCTCGTTGCTCTCTTGTCGTGGGTTCTAGCTCTTTACGGACCGACTGATTGGGGGCGGGGATGGTGGAGGTCTAAGCACCACACTAAGTCTGGGACTCAGGTGTGGGGCTTGGAGTCCAAGTTTAGATGGGAACCTGGACCCCTTGACAGGAGAGTGGTGGGTTGGTTTTGCTTGTGCCTGTGGTACAAGCGGAGCGTTTGTTTCGGGGTACCTAGTTGAGATACATTGGTTCACGAATCGTCGCGTGATGTGGTATAACTTGGCTATGGTCTAGCACCGTAGTAAGAACTAGAAGATGAATGATGATGGATGGATCTGATTTCTCAACTCATGCTTGAAAGTAGAACAGGTGCTTACATAGAATGTTTAGCTAATGAACTAATCATGACTGCTAATAAAACACATACCTAAGGATTCACTACTTGTAATGCTTTTCGCAAAAAGAAAACCCAGCAAACCATAAAGCTTATCATATCCTTTGAAGTCAAAAAATTATTCCCACTAGTCGGGTAAGTCTTGCGAGTACATTGTGTACTTAGGACTTATTTACCCTTGTTACAGGTGCAGTTTGAGGAGTGGTTGTTGTGTGGATGATTCTTCTGGTGGGCACAGACGGATCCTTGTATCTTATCGTTAGTTGTTTTATTTCAATTCTGCTGCTTAAATTCCGCACTCTGAACTTGGTATTGTAATAATGTATTTCCGAGAACCCTGGTTGTATGAAATAGACTAAGTATTGTAAGCTCGTTCTCATTATTGGATCCTGGATGAAAAACATGGATTGTTCGAGTTCTCCCTTGGGATGTGCTCGACGGAACCGTCTGGTGCAGCTCACTTTCGGGGTGCTTAGTGTCTAGTGGAAGACGAGCGTCTCCGGAGGTGTGCTATTTTGGGATGTTCTGCCACACCGCGGCCTCGAGATCGGGCGAGACAGAGCCCGCGGTCTTGGGTGAGACGGAACCCGCGGCCTTGGGCGAGACGGAACCCGCGTCCTTGGAGTCGGGCGAGACGGAGCCCGCAGCCTCGAGGTGGGGCAAGACGGAGCCCGCAGCCTCGAGGTCGGGCGAGATGGAGCTCGCGGTCTTGGGCGAGATGGAACCCACAACCTTGGGCGAGACGGAACCCGCGTCCTTGGGGTCGGGCGAGACGGAGCCTACGGCCTCGAGGTCGGACAAGACGGAGCCCGCGGCCTCGAGGTCGGGCTAGACGGAGCCCGCGGCCTTGGGCGAGACGGCACCCGCGGCCTTGGGGTCGGGCGAGATGGAGCCCGTACCCAAGGGGTAAGGCGAGACGGAGCCCGCGGCTCTAGGTCGGGCGAGACCTTTTAATACGTCTCGAGCCATCCCGGGAAGTCAGCGTGGGCGCTAACTTCCTTGTTTTTGGTATCCCTAATATCGATACCCGACAGAAATGATACTTGGATGAAATTCCCACTCACAATGCAAAGTTTCATTCTAGAGTTTCATAGGCATTTAATTCTAAGACTCATAGAGAGTTAATAATCGTGCCAAAAGAGTTTCATCCTCGTGAAACTCATTTTTTCTCTCTCTTCGTTAAAACATCGACATGTCATTGAAAATACATATGTGGTAGGCTATTACATACAAATAAAACTCTTATGAAACTCCCACTGAGACTGACCTAAGACTGCAATCCTTAATCATTCTAGTGTGTTGGGACTTGGGAGCCATGGAAAGAAAGGAACATAAGGATGTTTACCGCACAGATTGCTCATGCTTTGTATTGCTTAAAAAAAATTAAAGAAGAGGCGTCACTTTGGACTGCGGCAAGCGCCAAGCATATGGCCAAGCTTGTAGCGAAGGTGTAAGCTTTGAATCTTTCTTCTTGTGCTAGTGTGTTTGTTTTTCTGAGCTTGCGCTCGGCTTGTGCAGAGTATAGTGCCCCTTTAGGCTTTTCCTTCGTTTGGGCTTGTGCAGAGTATAGTGCCCCTTTAGGCTTTTCCTTCGTTTTAATACAATAGGCGGCTCTTCCACCAATTCTTTAAAAAAAATATCTTTATTTTTTATAACTGTAGCTTGAAATACTTTGATTATTTACTCATTTCCTTTCACGTTGTTTGTATTTATAATTTACTAGATACGTGCCCATGCGTTGCATGGAGGTCACAGATTTTTATGCATGCCTATGTCGATGCATCATGGCTTACAACTTAGATAAACATATTAAGAAATCTATAAATATAATTACATAAAAAATAAAAAGACCGACCATTTCATGATCTTTATTATTTATATCATGTAGATTTAATTTATAGAAACATAAAAAATTGGTTTTGAAATTTGAAATATTTGTATGAATTTATTATTATGCATTTTACAAGTTTAAGTTTAAGCTGATTTGATTTTTTTAATATAGTGTATTGTGACTTCTATACAATTCTCATGTGTAACCTAAAATCAACAAAACTACAATATGGTAGAAAATTTTCTTCAGCTTTTCCTATATAAGTTCTGCTGGCCTTAGATACTCGTTAGAAATCAGAACCATGAAACATGCAACAAAACTATTAGTTAAATAAAAGGATAACAAATCTACGGAGCTCCCAAACAGTTTGGACCATAGTCCTAAGGCCCTCCGTAGTGTGCGGCCAAAGTAGTGGTTGGAGAGGAAAGAGAAGATATAGGAGTCACTCTTCACACTATAGCTAACGACGCTTATTCCAAGTGATGCTAAGAAAAGGGAGAGCGAAACAAGAAGAGGCAGCGCTGCCTATTCAATAAAAAAACATTTTGTGCTTTTTGTTTGGACAAACAAGAAAGGAAGCATGTGATCCTGACCTCCTGGGAAGGTGTATTTTATTTTAAGTGGGTCCAGCATGTACGAATAACAGCGGTGCCAATTTATTTGCACACTGCAGCTTAGGAAGTCGATGCTTATTTTCTAACGATGGGTCCCATTTTTTCCGGGCATCGCTTGCACCGCTACGGAAGGCCTATAATAAACAGCCCCACGCCCGTGTACGTGGCGAGCCTTATTTGGGGCTGTTTGGTTCACAGCCCACGCCAGCCACTCAGCTGTGGCGTCGCCGAAGACTTGTGGCGGAGAATATGGCAACCACCCACACCTAAAAGCTGAACCAAACAGCTGCCTTTCCTCTGTGGCGCGCCGCAGGTTTGGCAGGCGACTTTACTGCCGCCTTGCTCTCGGGTGCCAGAGGAAACAGTAGGAGCGTCTCTGATCCGGGAGGTGGCACCTGCTGATGCTTGCTTAGAGAGGAGTTCCACCAGCGGTTCTTGACGTCGTTGTTATGGCGCAGGACGAAGGATGCGCTGGTTGCCTACTTGTTAGGGAAAACGTGCTGGTAAGCGACGATAGCCTGTTCGTTTGGTTGGGCTTGTTCGTGGTTGGATCGTGAAGAAGTACTGCTGGCTAGTTTGGTGTGAGAAAATAATACTGTTTCGACTAAAAATTTACGATCGTTTGAACAGGCTGAGCGTGGAGATGGGTACTCGTTTTGTATCAGTAATCCCGTTCGCTTGTCTTAAAAATTGTTGGTTCGGTTTCTTTTTTCAGCTAAAACAGTGTTTTTATCTCACAACAATTCAGCTGGAACAGTATTTTTCAGCAAATTTTAGCCAAATTTTAAACCAGCGAACGGAGCCGGTGTCTGACTCGGAGGATTTTTTGTCGAGGCACTTGCTCGAGCGTATCAGAGTCAGAGTTCGTGGGCGCGCAGGCAACGGCGTGAGTGCGAGCGCGAGCGCTTATCGGAGTCGGAGTTCGCGAGCCCAGGCTGCGGCGGCACAGGGAAGCAGTGTGCGCGTCAAAATTGGACCCAGGTGGTGCCCTGACCAGCGTGGGACCTCGCGGGTGCTTTCCGGACGGTGGTGGGGCCCAGCAAACGACCACGCTGGAAATTTCCGCCGAGCCGAGAGCCCGACTCGGAGTTTGATGCATGGAGGGCGTGCACACGATTTTTTTTATGTGGACGAAACCAGTAGGTATATTTTAAGTAGTAACAGATATGAACTTATGGTAGTTGGATAGGACATTTAATTATAAATCTAACCGTATCGAGCTTGTATTATGATACTTAAAATTATTAGTCAAGTTAATGATCAAAGATTTTTAAGTTAGATAGAATCTTGGTATGCGTGCATAATATAGACAGAATAGTTTTCTTTTCCTTAGGACGTGAATTGATTGTAAAAGGGTAACTGCAAAAGCTTCTCTATATCCTTCCATAAGGATAGGATCAGAGACTTTGATTAGAAAATAATCCTGTGAACGGCTTCTTCAACTACATACTACGGGCACGTTTGAGACACTAAGGGCGTGTTTGGATCGAGCCCTCGCAGGCAAATGCCTGCCAGGCAGCTCATCCTGTCCCCAGGCGTGGGAAATCGGACGCCTGGGACTGACGCACGCTCCAGGCAAGTCTGGCCAGTCTGAAACCAAACAGACCCTAAATCAGTTCCGATCCTTCAAGAATCAGTAGAAACGGTGCCAAAAAGGATATGCACTAAAAGTTTCGTCATAGAAATGTTTCTTCATACGTATTAATAAAAATAGAGATTTTGATTAAAAAAAATCCTTTCAACAGCTTCTTTCGATAGATTTAGTTTAGTCTTGGCCTATTTTTAATTCAGCTAAGCCAAATAAATTCTAAGAGTCCTATTAAATGTTAAGTGCAACAAAGTCTTAGTCTCGTATGGAATTTTGACTAGATATTAACTCAACTTAAATAGTTAGCCTAGGTGTACACATGTGGTGAAGTTGAGAGAAATGAAAGATCGACTAAATATTAACTCAACTTAAATAGTTAGCCTAGGTGTACACATGTGGTGAAGTTGAGAGAAATGAAAGACGTGACACGCGCATGTGTCGGGTCGTGATGTGGCATGGACAGGCGCGGAGTAATTGCTCCTCTATCCCATTCCAATCTCCTCGCACAGAAGGTGTACAGAAGGCGGAAGGTGTACACGGTGGATAGGAGTACATCGCGGAGTAATTGCTCATCTATCCCATTCCATTCTCGTACTCGCGCAGAACGTGGACAGGAGTACACCGTGGAGTAAGGCCTGTTTGGATCTATGTCACATCAGATGTTTGTATGCTAATTAGAAGTATTAAATATAGACTAATTATAAAACCAATTGCATAAATGAAGGTTAATTCGCAAGACGAATATATTAATGTCGCACCCGGTTTTAAGAACAAAACCAGATACACACCATATGTGAGCCCAGAAAGTCAAATCTCACATATAGGTACAAATAAGGGTAATATCAATAGACAATGCTTAAATACATAACGTATTAGTATAAAGAATATAACCTCAGAGTATAGACCGTGGAAAGACAACTCCGATCTTCATGCGAAGGCTCCAAATCCACAGGGACAACTGACTGGTTGATCACAAGCCTAATTCCTCCAAACTCTAGCAATCTGGTACCCATCCGGGATTTTTATCCAAATAATTGAAAAATAAAGCAAGCGTAAGTACATGTCGTACTCAACAAATATAACATGGGGTTCATGAGGCTCAAAAGGCTGACACTGGTTTAACTGCGATTAGCTTTTAATGAGTCATCTTTTAGCAATTGGGTGGCAACAAGTTTATCACAAGCCCATAAACACATGATCAGGTAAACATGAATAATGAATAGCATAAACAATTAACCATTAGTGAGCATCTTCATCATCCATATCATTAGTGTCCATCATCTATTCCATAAGGGTTCCAAGGCCGCTCGTGACCGTGAGCACAGCTGATATACCAGTTTTACACTCTACAAAGGTTGTACACTTTCACTGTGAGTCGTGATTTACCCTTTCGCCCGAGGTGATCAGCCTCTTGACCCACTACCAAGGAAGATCGGCAAGGTTCACTATGAAGCCTTTCAAAGGTTCGTCTAACAAGTTAGGGCCATTAGATTCACTCGGCAAACAGATGTAGAGCCCCCCTTCTCGATGGCACATTGACACATAGCCTATACATATGGGGACAGAGGCCGCTCTATACCCGATTCGTCAAGCCATTCTTACGCCAATAAAGGTAACCACTAACAAGCTAGAAAAGGTCCTCATACTGAGCTAAAGCCAGAGTCATGTAGCCCTCACAGCTATACTGTAAGTCTCGGATGATCACTTACAGATAAGTCCTTAGGGAGAGGAATCAAGAGCACCATAGAAACAGCCCAATGCTCTAGCCCTCTTGTTCTATGTTGCTAAAAAGCATCTTTTAATGTTTATTGCATATTATATTAGTCAAGTTATAAGATCATGGTCTTTAATTAAGCACTAGCATCATACTACCCAATGCAATACCCCATAGGTATCAAGGTACAAGATATCAAATATCTAGGACATCCTTATTGGCAACAAAGTAGACACATGCGATATGAATTAAATGATTAAAGGTGAATAGATAACAAGGATGGTCCCATGCTATACTTGCCTTAAACTCAAATCCTTCTTCTAGTCCAAACCTTCAATGAATTGCTTCTCGATTCTCCACGTATAGATCACCGACTAGACAAGATCATAACACACCACACAAGCATCCATACAATCATACACGAAGCAAATAATAGATCTAAATTAGAACAGTACACCAAACATAAAATCAAGATGAAAAGTTTGTAAAACGAATCTACGACTCGCTACGAACACATAGACGCGAAAAGCACTCTAATCGGAGTTACGGTTGAAAAGATACAACTATCGAGAAATCTACTCATGAAAGAAAAATATAAAACCATTAGCTTCATGTGTTTTAATTATATAAAAACATATATAAGATATTTTATAGATAACATAAATTAAGTTAAACTAAGATTTGAATTATAAAACTAAAGTGAAAGAAATCATATTTTATTTATAAAACCCAATTGCATAAGTATTATTCAAATTAGAGTTTAAACCATGAAATTTCAGAAATAGTGACATAGTAACCACTGTTACTAACACGTAGATCTCATCGCTATGAATCTAACGCAACTTGAATGGGGCAAAACGGATCTAAAACGTAGGAGATATGATTTAAACAAGTTTTCCTTTAATTGAATAATAGATTAAATCTAATCACAAATTTTAAAAGTTAAAAACATACTGAACAGTAGTATGAACACGTAGATTATGAAATTATGGACCTATCGCAATTTGAACGGATCAAATCGGAGTTAAAACGGAGAAGTTATGGCTAAAACAAAATCAGTGGCAATTATGTAAATAGTTGAAAACATATTTTTGATCTAAACCGACGAAACTATGCTTTTAAAAAAAGAAAACATAAACTGTGAAGTACGCCATGGCCCGCAGGTTAAGTCTAAAGTATTTATAAGGGCCTTTTTGTAAATCTAACAGCGAAGGGTACCTTTG
Organism: Miscanthus floridulus; assembly: GCF_019320115.1. Classification (NCBI taxonomy): domain Eukaryota; kingdom Viridiplantae; phylum Streptophyta; class Magnoliopsida; order Poales; family Poaceae; genus Miscanthus; species Miscanthus floridulus. The sequence goes on along the minus strand of NC_089585.1, from coordinate 16,997,472 downwards.
TATTTGGACCGTCGGATTAGACTTGGACGCCTAGGATGGAATCAGCCGGTGAGAGAGAGAACCTGGCTGCCGGAATAGTAAAGCCAACGGTGGCACCATGGCCGGGAAACAGAGGAAATCGCCGGCGTTTTGAAGAGGAGCCTACAGGACACAATAGACTAAATCAGGGGCACTGGAAGATAACTAAGACTACTGCGAACTCGACTCCACGATCTATTGCATCTACTGGCGGGCAGAGACGGTGGGCTACAAACTAGGGTGACGGCGGAACAACTATGGCGCGGGGAGTCCATGACAACGCGAGAGAGAGGAATAAAAGGGGTCAAGCGTGCTAGCAACGCCAACGTGAACCTCGGGAACAAGCTTACCGTGACGGAGGGGCTTCCAATCGGCTCGGCGACGTCGGCTCCTCCCGGTGGGATCTAGACGGCGGCAATGGCTAGCTCGGAGCGATGGTGGTGCGGGATAGGGCGCGGGATAGGTAGCGGCGGGCATGGGCATCTGCTATTTATGGCCCTGGAGCCTTGGGGGGCACGACAAACGGAGGGAGCCGTGGGCGGGGCAGACTCGGACAGCGGCAGAGGAGTCTGTGCGGGATACGAGCTTGTGGGGGAGATGGAGGTGATAGGACGGTCCCACCTGTCGACGTCGGCGAGTGAGGGCCAATAATCAGAGAGAGGAGAGGCGCGCGGCGACTGGGCCTTCGGCTGGGCCGTGTGGAGTGGCGCGGGAGATGAAACAGGCCTGAGCGACGACTGGGCCAAAAGGAAGGGACGGGGATGGGCCAATCGAAACAAAAGCCGAGAGGGGAAATGGAGAACAGAAAACTGAACTGGGCCGTGGAGAGAGGCAGGCCGAGTAGGCCTTCGGGCCAGGAATGAGAGGAAGAGTTTTTCCTTTTTTTTCAAATCCTTTTCTATTTCCTTTTTCCTATTTCATTTTCAAAACCAAATTCAAGTATGAACCAAAGTCAAATTCAAATGGGGTTTCAAACACACTTTTCACTTCAATCAGAATTGAGAAATTTTGGTAAGTTTCCCAAGAATAAATTTTACCCCTTTTTAAATTCTTTTCTTTTCTAATTCTATTTTCTTTTATTTCAAAGCAACTCAAGCCATTTTTGAATTTTATTCAAAATCACTCAATCAACAAATCAAATGTACCGGCATGAATGCACAAACATGTTGCTATGCCTTATGTTAAATTTTAAATTAATGAAAATTTTTATTTTCCTATGTTTTCATGTGCACAAAAATTCACAAATAAATCATTTTAACTCTATTTTTTAAAGTGGCAAATTTTAGGGTGTTACAATTAAGCCTAATTAGTCCATGATTTGCCCATGTGATGCTAGGGTAGATTTGTCTCGCAAATAAGCCTTCATTTATGTATTTTGTTTTGTATTTAGTCTATATTTATGTCGGTGCAGAAAGTGATCAACAAGTAAATATTTATAGTTTTGCCGTACGTTGTGATCGGAGGTGGCCTAGCACTTAATGACACAGGGTTTATACTGGTTCAGGCAACGTGCCCTACGTCTAGTTTGAGTCGGTCGGTGACTTTATTCCTGAGCCCAGGTGCTCGAAGTTTGCAGTGGGGTTACAAACGAGAAGGAGAAAGATAGGGTGTACAAGAGGTCCGGTCGGCTCCGATCAGAAGGTTCGAGAGCAACAGGAGCTCTGTTATGAGCTAAGTGTTCAAGTGTGTGCTTGAGGTCTGAACCTGGCGGTTCTGTGGTTGTGAGCTAGTGAACTTGATCGATCTAATGAATCTGGAATCACTTGAATCGACCTAGATTGACTGAGTTTTCTGGGAGAGAGCGCATCCCCTTTTATAGATGAAGGGGATGGCCTTACAAGTGAGAGGAAGAGAGTACGAATGCTTCTAAACCTTGTTGCCCATGCCAGTGGGTACAGGATGATGGCAGGCGCCCACAATACTGTTGGATGTCGGATGCACATGGGAGGCTGCGTCGTTTTGTTCGGGTATGGCAGATGTCGGTACCTGCTATACTGTCGATGCCCAGAGGCATGTGAGGAGTTTCACCATGTTCACTCGGTACGGTAAATGTCGGTGCCCACAACACTGTCGATGCCCAAAGGCACGTGGGAGGCCTTACCGTATGGTGGTTAATGGCGCCCACAATACTGTAGGAAAAATATCAGCGCCTACAACACTATTTGTGTCAGGGCGGTTGCAGAGTACTGTTCCTATAGTTGTATAGGGTACGGTCACTGGTATCGTGGTTTGACTTGTGCACCTTGCCTTGCTTTCTCTGCCCATTCCCTGGTCTTTTTCGAGCGGGCGTCCCCGGTCGGTTGGTCCTAGTCGGCTCTGGTTGCGCCGGTCAGAGAAGAGCAGCTAGCAGGGTCTTTGCATACCCTCGGTCGGAGTCTTGGGGTTGGAGTCGGAGGTAGTGTTTTGTCAGGCCTTCCGATCGGAGAGACCGTCCGGAGGCGGCTAGAGACCGAAGTGAGCGTTTCGGTCGAAGAGGTGGGCTGGAGTCGACAAACGGGCGCTGCTCCTTCTCGGCCAGACCTTCTGGTCAGTGATTGGATCGCCCTTCTGGCCTGCTGTTTAGACTCTTGGGCCGGCCCATGAGTTACGTGCTGTCTGCTTGGGCCGAGCCTTTGTGGGAGAGCCGGTCCGCGAGGGACCCTGGGTTTATGAACCCGACAGGAGCCCCTGAGCCCCCGGGCGATTCGGGTAGAATCGTCTGGGGGATTTTTGCCTCAATGGCGGGTGCGCGCGAGCGCACCCGCATGTGTAGCCCCCGAGCCCTCGGACGGTTCAGGAAGAACCGTCTAGGGGGTTTTTCCGTGTTGCCAGTGGGGGAGGTTTTTGTTTCGTTGGTGTAGCCCCCGAGCCCCCGGGCGATTTAGGCAGAACTGTCTGGGGGTGTTTAGCGGGCGTGTGTGCGTGTTTTTCAGTTGAGACGGAGTTTTGTTTAACCAAGGCGTTGTTGTGCAGCCGAGACAGTTAGTTGTTTTCAGTGATCAGGTGAGACGAAGCTCGTAGATCCTAGTGTCGATGCACGTCGTGGGATCAGGCGAGGCAGTTAGTCTTTTAGGGATCGAACGAGACAGAGCTTGTGGATCCTAGCGCTGGTGCGTGCTGTGGGATCGGGTGAGTCAGAGTCGTGGATCCTAGCCTTGGTGCAGCCCTCACAACTAAGGCAGTTAGTTTGGGATCAGGCGAGCCAGAGCTCGTAGATCCTGATGGGGAGAGTTCGAGGTCGTAGATTGGGTGTTTTTTAGAGCGCAGTCGAACCGTAGCCGGATGAGGCGAGTTCGGGGTCGCAGACCCAGGCGTTTTGTGTCTTGAGCCCCCGAGCCCTGTTGGGCTTTAGTAGGGGTCAGTGTGAGTTGTGTGCGTTACCCTATCCTCGGTTCCTCACAACCAAAGGGGCTGAGTTTTGTCGCTTGTTCCGATCGCTCAGGCTCAAGTGACGCGCTCGATGAAGGCTCTAGTTTGGTTTTGGTTAATTGATGAAACCCTAAGTGCTAACCTAGTTTATCAAAGTAATTATGAGATAGGTAGCACTACTCCAAGTGATGAAGCAATGGCGAAGATCATGACGATGGTGATGGCATGATGATGATCAAATGCTTAAACTTGGAAAATAAGAAAGAGAAAAACAAAAGGCTCAAGGCAAAGGTAAAATTGTAGGAGCCATTTTGTTTCGATGATAAAGACACTTAGCGAGTGTGATCACATTTAGGATAGATAGCCGTACTATTAAGAGGAGTGAAACTCGTATCGAAATGCGGTTATCAAAGTGTCACTAGATGCTCTAATTCATTGCATATGCATTTAGGATCTAGTGGAGTGCTAACACCCTTGAAAATGTTTGTGAAAATATGCTAACACATGTGCACAAGGTGATACACTTGGTGGTTGGCATATTTGAGCAAGGGTGAAGAAGATAGAGTTGAAAAGGAGTTAGTCGCACTGGTTACAGAGTGACCGGACGCATCCGGTATGGTGACCGGACACGTCCGGTATTCGGCGACAAACTCAGCGACCGGAGAATTAGAAAAAGCAGTACGGTAGGACAGTCGATCGGACGCTGGCAGCGTCCGGTCCGGTATCACCGGACGTGTCCGGTCGTCGGTGGGTGCTTACTGTACTCGACCGGACGCTGAGGCTCAGCGTCCAGTCAGTTTCTAACAGACGCATCCAGTCAGCCCTGGTGGCTTACTGGACTCGACCGGACTCCGCGGCTCAGCGTCCGGTCAATTGTGTTTGAGCGTCTGGTCATCGGCGAATGGGCAGCAACGGCTAGGCTGGTTTGAACTGGACATGTGGCAGTCTGGGAGCTACCAGACACATCCGGTAGGCTGACTGGACGCATCTGGTATTCACGATCGGAGCGTCCGGTGCTGCGTCCGGTGCATTATGACCGGAGCGTCCGGTCGGTGCGCAGTCAGCCAAAAATTTGAGCCAACGGCTCTATTTCGTGGGGGGCTTCTATTTAAGCCCCATGGCCGGCTCAAGCTCACTCTCTTGCACATTTTCATTGACATATCAACCTTGTGAGCTTAGCCAAAGCCCTCCCACTCATCTCCATCATTGATCCATCATCATTGTGAGATTGAGAGAGAATCTAAGTGTATTGCTTGAGTGATTGCATCTAGAGGCACTTGGTATTCGTGTTGCGCTACGGATTTCGATTGTTACTCTTGGTGGTTGCCACCACCTAGATGGCTTGGTGCAGTGGTGGAGGATCAGCACGAGTTGGTGATTGTTCATGGCTGTCTCCGGTGATTGTGAGGGGAGTTGTACCTTCCCTGGTGGAGTGCCGAAAGGTAACTTTAGTAAATTGCTCGTGTCATTGAGTTACCTCACTTGTGGGTAGGTTCTTACGGTGTCCAATCATGTGGACGAGGTTTGCGAAACACCTCTTAGCCGCCGAACCACCAAGTGTTGGTCGACACAACGGGGATGTAGCGTGTTGGCAAGCACGTGAACCTCGGGAGAAAAATCAGTTGTCTCTTGTCATTTGCATTCTCCCGGTGATTGGCTTAATCTTCATCTTGTGATTGGTTCATTCCTCTACACGGCGGTATAACCATCCTACTCACTCGTTTATATTCTAGCAAACTAGTTGTAGCAAGCTCTTTAGTGTAATTAGATTTGAGAGCTTGCTTTGCTATTTAAGTTTTCTTAGTGGAGCTCTTTATAGTAGAAAGATTGAGAGCTCTTAGTGAGTAGTATCATAGCAAGTTGTGTGTCTAGCTATCATTACAACTAGAATTGTTGGATAGGTGGCTTGCAACCCTCGTAGAGCTAGAGCAAGTTTGCATTTCACTATTTGTCTTACTAATCAAATTGCTCTAGTTGATTTGTAGAATTTTAAATAGGCTATTCACCCCACCCTCTAGCCATACTTGGACCTTTCAAGTGGTATCAGAGCCGTGGTCACCGTTTGATTAAAGGCTTAACAACCTCGGTGTCAAATTATGGCTCAAGTTGTGTTCAACCATGTGGGGGGCAAACCATCGTTCTTTGATGGCACATGCTATGATTATTGGAAGAGAAAGCTGAGGATGTATCTTGGTTCAATCAATGATCAAGTATGGGAAGTGACCAAGAATAACTATGCTATCATTGATCCCGATGATCCAACCAACCAAGATAAGATCAGCAAGCAATGCAATACAATGGCTCTCAATACCATATACAATGCCATTGATTCCAAAGTGTTTGAGCAAATCAAGGATTGTGAAAGAGCAAATGAGGCGTGGACAAGATTGGAGGAAACATATGAGGGCACACCGGTGGAGAAGAGTGCCAAGTTGTACATCCTCAAGGACAAGTTGACAAGTTTCAAGATGAAGGATGATGAGAGCATTCCGGAGATGTTCTATCAGCTACAAGTAATTATCAATGACTTGAAGGCTTTGGGAGAAAAGATCAAGGATGATGATGTCTCTCATCGGTTCTTAATGTGCCTACCTCCAAGATTTGAGATGTTTAGATTGCTCATCATAAGAGGAGGATTGAAGGAGATTACCCCCAACCAAGTACTCGGTGATGTCATGACCCAAGAGACATGCTGTGTGGAAAGGGAGGGGGGTGACAAGGATGACAAGAAGGAAGAAGAAGATAAGAAGACGAAGAGTATAGCATTCAAGGCTAGCTCATCATCATCCAAGAACAAGGGCAAGTCCAAGAAAGAATCAAGTGATGATGATGATCTTAGTGATATTGATGATGAAGCTATGGCCCTCTTTGTGCGCAAGATGGAAAATTTAATAAAGAAGAAGGGCTATGGTGCAAGAAAGAGAAGAGATCACACCAAGAAGAAAGAGTATGTGAGAATATGCTATAATTGCAAGAGCCCCGATCATGTAGTAGCAAATTGTCCATATAATAGTGAAAATGATGAGGATGAGAAGAAGAAGCACAAGGAGAATAAAAAAGAAAAGAAGGAGAAGAAGGAGAAGAGGATGACCTTCCAAAATAAGAAGAAGGGTGGAGGTTATGTGGTCACATGGGATAGTGATGGCTCTTCGGATAGTGATAGCTCTAGTGATGATGACAAGAAATCTATCAAGAGAGCACTAGCAAGCATCGCCATCAACAACAAGCCCTCCATCTTCGACACTCCATCGACATGCCTCATGGCGAAACCTACCAAGGTAAAATATGATGTGAGTGATGATGATGAATGTGAAAGTGATGCTTGTAGGAGTGATGATGATGATGATGAGGAGTACTCCAAGGAGGAGCTCATGGACATGTGTGAGCAAGTGCATACTTGCTTTGAGATGAAGAGAAAGGAGTGCAAGGAATTGAACAAGAAAGTCAAATTTCTTGAGCAATCCCTTGATGAGCTCAATGCCACTCATGAGAGGCTAATGGAAGCCCATGAGAAGCTTGGCAAAGCTCACTCTAAGCTTGAAAAGGCTCACTCCTCTCTCATTGAGCAAGTCAAAGTGGAGGAAGCCAAGAAGGAGCAAGTGATCATAACATGTGATATGGGACTAACATGTGATCTTATTGATGAATCTATTTTTGTTGCTCCCACTAACTCTTCTTGTAGCACTACCACTTCTACTTCACCTTTGAATGATGGTCTTACTTGTGAAACCTCACTAATGGTGGAAAATAAGACCCCCAAGAAGGAGGTGAATGAGCTCACTCGTGCCTTAGGCAATGCCTATGGTGGAGATGCCCGCTTGCTAAAGTACTTGGGTAGACAAAGGTTTTCTCTCAATAAAGAGGGATTAGGCTATACCCCCAAGAAAGGCAAGGCGGCCTTTGTCACTCCCAAAGTTAGCTTTGTGAAGGGCAATGATCGGTTTTGCAATAGATGCAAGCAAGTTGGGCATATAGAGCAAAATTGCAAGACTAACAAGAACAAGCTACCTAATGTATCATCAATCAAATTTGATTCTTGTTACATGCTTTTTAAGGGTGCCAATGGTGTGAAAGCTAAGTTCATTGGTACACCAATTGTGGGCCCAAAGAAGAAGGCCATTTGGGTACCAAAGACCTTAGTAACTAACCTTCAAGGACCCAAGCAAGTTTGGGTACCTAAAAAGAATTGATCTTATTTTGTAGGTAAACTATAAAGCCGGAGGAAGGCATTGGGTGCTTGATAGTGGGTGCACATAACACATGACCGGTGATCCAAGAATGTTCAATTCAATCAATGAAAACAAGAGCAATGGGATTGATAGTATCACATTTGGTGATAATGGCAAAGGCAAGGTCAAAAGGCTTGGTAAGATTGTAATATCCAATGACTTGAGCATTTCCAATGTGCTATTAGTAGAGAGCTTGAACTTCAACCTATTGTTGGTAGCTCAATTATGTGATCTTAGTTTCAAGTGCATATTTGGTGTGGATGATGTAGAGATCATAAGTGTAGATGGCTCTAACTTGATATTCAAATGATTTAGATATGAGAATCTATACTTGGTTGATTTCAATACTAGAGAAGCTCAATTGTCAACATGTTTGATCACGAAGTCTACCATGGGTTGGTTATGGCATAGAAGGCTTGGTCATGTTGGAATGAAACAATTGAACAAGTTGATTAAGCATGACTTAGTTAGAGGCTTGAAAGATGTCACATTTGAGAAGGATAAGCTATGTAGTGCATGTCAAGCCGAAAAACAAGTTGATAACACACATCCTAATAAGAGCATGATGAGCACATCCAAGGCATTTGAGTTAATGCACATGGACTTGTTTGGACCAACCACATACACTAGTATTGTAGGAAATAAATATGGATTTGTGATTGTGGATGATTTCACTAGATACACATGGGTATTCTTTCTTATTGACAAGAGTGATGTGTTTGCAACATTCAAATCATTTGTCAAGGGCATTCACAATGAGTTTGAAACAACCATCAAGAAAGTTAGAAGTGACAATGGTAGTGAATTCAAAAACACTAGAATTGATGAGTTGTGTGGTGAATTTGGAATTAGACATCAATTCTCGGCCAAGTATACTTCTCAATCAAATGGGCTAGTTGAAAGAAAGAATAGAACCTTGATTGATATGGCAAGATCACTATTGAGTGAGTACAATGTGAGTCATTCATTTTGGGCCGAAGCAATCAACACGGCTTGCTACTATAGCAACCAACTCTATTGTCACCCCATGATGGAAAAGACACCTTATGAGCTATTGAATGGAAGAAAGCCCAACATAGCATACTTTTGGGTCTTTGGTTGTAAATGCTACATATTGAAGAAAGGCACTAGATTAAGCAAGTTTGAAAAGAAATGTGATGAAGGTTTCTTGCTTGGTTACTCCACTACTAGCAAGGCTTATAGAGTTTGGAATTTAGCTAGTGGTACTCTTGAGGAGGTTCATGATGTGGAGTTTGATGAAACAAATGGTTCACAAGAGAAAGATGAGAATCTAGATGATGTAAGAGGCACTCAATTGGTTAATGCAATGAAGAACATAGACATTGGTGATATAAGGCCTAGAGAGGTGATTGATGTTGAAGATGATAAGAATCAAGTACTCTCTAACTCAAATGTACAAGCTAGTGGTTCTCATGATCAAATCCAAGCAAGCACTAGTGATGGCAATGTGCAAGATCAACAAATGGCTAGTTCATCATCTCAACCAAGTGATCAATCAAATGCTAGAAATCAAGTGCAAGTGCTTCAACCAACCAATGTTGCAAGAGATCATCCATTGGACACTATCATTGGTGATATTTCAAGAGGTGTGCAAACAAGATCAAGATTGGCTTTATTTTGTGAGAATTTCTTATTTGTGTTATCCATTGAACCTAAGAAGATAGATGAAGCTTTGAAGGATGTTGATTGGATCAATGCTATGCATGAAGAGCTAAACAACTTCATAAGAAACCAAGTATGGGATTTAGTTGAGAGGCCTAAGGATCATAATGTGATTGGAACTAAGTGGGTCTTTTGGAACAAGCAAGATCAAGATGGGATAGTAATAAGGAACAAAGCAAGATTAGTGGCTCAAGGTTACACATAAGTTGAAGGTCTTGACTTTGGAGAAACATATGCCCTGGTTGCAAGATTGGAAGCAATTAGGATCTTGTTAGCCTATGCTTGTGCCCACAACATCAAGTTGTACCAAATGAATGTGAAAAGTGTATTTCTAAATGGGTACATCAATGAGCTTGTGTATGTTGAGCAACCTCCCAGTTTTGAAGATGAGAAGAAACCCAACCATGTCTACAAGTTGAGAAAGGCTTTGTATGGATTGAAGCAAGCACCTAGAGCATAGTATGAGAGATTGAGGGACTTCCTACTCTCTAAGGGATTCAAGATGGGAAAGGTTGACACCACTCTCTTCACCAAGAAGCTTGAAAAGGACTTGTTCGTGATGCAAATCTATATTGATGATATCATCTTTGGATCAACAAATCAAGAATTTTGTGAGGAGTTTGGCAAGATGATGGCAAGTGAGTTTGAGATGTCTATGATTAGAGAGCTTAGTTACTTCCTTGGTCTTCAAATCAAGCAAATGAAGAATGGCATATTTATGAGTCAAGGTAAGTATATCAAGGACATGCTCAAGAAGTTTGAAATGGAGGAGAGTAAAGCTATTAGTACACCAATGGGGACAAGTCGAAGCTTGGATAGTGATGCTAGTGGCAACATGGTGGATCAAAAGATATATCGGTCTATGATTGGAAGTCTACTCTATGTGACCACATCAAGGCAGGATGTGATGTTTAGTGTATGCATGTGTGCTAGATTTCAAGCCTCACCAAGAGAGAGTCATTTAAAGGCGACTAAGAGAATATTGAGGTACTTGAAGCATACACAACATGTTGGATTATGGTATCCCAAATGAGCAAGATTTGAGTTGATTGGATATTCGGACTCTGATTATGCGGGATGCAAAGTTGAGAGAAAGAGCACATCAAGCACATGTCAACTATTGGGAAGATCACTTGTGTCTTGGTCATCAAAGAAGCAAAATAGTGTAGCACTTTCAACCGCCAAAGCAGAGTATATTTCGGCCGGTAGTTGTTGTGCTCAATTACTTTGGATGAAGGCTACCTTTAGTGACTTTGGAATCAAGTTCAAGCAAGTGCCATTGCTATGTGATAATGAAAGTGCCATAAAGCTCACCAACAACCCAGTTCAACACTCAAGAACAAAGCATATAGATGTCCATCATCACTTCATAAGAGATCACCAACAAAAAGGGGACATTTGCATAGAGAGTGTGGGCACCAAAGATCAACTTGCCGACATATTCACCAAGCCACTTGATGAGAAGAGGTTTTGCAAGCTAAGGAATGAATTGAACATACTTGACTTCTCCAATATGTGTTGATGCACCCCCACTATATGACATGCCTCTCCTTCAAGCCAAGCAAGGTAAAGTTGATTGACATGTCATCCATCCATTGCTAAGGACTTGTTTAGTGCATCTAGTCATTCCTATCATGTCCTAGGCTCATTCATGAAAATCAAATGAATTTGATGCTTGTATGGTACCACTATTGCTTGTATGTTTGAAATGATCTAGTGGTAGCATATGACATGTTTGTGGGCTTGTAAACCTAGTGTTTGATTTAGAAAATGAGCCATAAGTGTTTAACTCAACATGGTATAAGATAAACCTTATTTGGAGGTGTGAAAAAGCTTGTCCTTGGATCAAACCGAGTTAAATATCTTTTGCAAGTAATCTAGATTGAACCAAATTGGGAAAATGATCCTCATTTCACATGGTTTCACCCCAACCTATCTATAATTTGAACTCACCTTTTGTGCTAATTGTTGACAAAGGGGAGAGAAACAAAGATATGAGTGATAGGAAGAGATATGATAAAGGAAAGCGATCAATTAAAATTTTAAGCACACAAGTAGGGGGAGCAAGCTCATAAACTTGTATGATGCATTTGAATGAACATTTCATATATTTGCTTGCATGGTACAAGTTCTTAATTTCAATATCCATGCTTGTGCGGTGTATGCTAGTTGTAGGTTTGAATGTTGAAATGAAAAGCTAGCATGCATAGGCTAAAGTAACTAGACCTATGTTCATTCTATGGAAACTAGACCCTTGCTTATAATATTGATCTCATGGGGTATTCTAGTTTTTGTGTATGTCTAGTTACTAATGGTGCAAAGGAAGGTATATTGGTGCACTCCGGTTGGTATCACACTTCAAAGGTCCATCTCTTATACCTTAGCATCATTTGGTAGAAATTGACTCCTATATTTCCTATCTAAGCATATGTGCAAGCTACAATCCAAACTCTTGGCACATATGTAGGGGGAGCAATTACTACCATTTGGAGTTCATGAAATTTTTCCATACGCTTTTACACATGATAGATATGCTTGGGCAAGCAACGTGAATTCAATTAAATCTCAATTCATATCTTTGTGAAAGGGTTGTCATCAATTACCAAAAAGGGGGAGATTGAAAGCTCTAGTTTGATTTTGGTTAATTGATGAAACCCTAAGTGCTAACCTAGTTTATCAAAGTAATGATGAGATAGGTAGCACTACTCCAAGTGATGAAGCAATGGCGAAGATCATGACGATGGTGATGGCATGATGATGATCAAATGCTTAAACTTGGAAAATAAGAAAGAGAAAAATAAAAGGCTCAAGGCAAAGGTAAAACTGTAGGAGCCATTTTGTTTCGGTGATCAAGACACTTAGCGAGTGTGATCACATTTAGGATAGATAGCCGTACTATTAAGAGGAGTGAAACTCGTATCGAAATGCGGTCATCAAAGTGCCACTAGATGCTCTAATTCATTGCATATGCATTTAGGATCTAGTGGAGTGCTAACACCCTTGAAAACGTTTGTGAAAATATGCTAACACATGTGCACAAGGTGATACACTTGGTGGTTAGCACATTTGAGCAAGGGTGAAGAAGATAGAGTTGAAAAGGAGTTAGTCGCACTGGTTATAGAGTGACCGGACGCGTCCGGTATGGTGACCAGACACATCTGGTATTTGGCGACAAACTCAGTGACTGGATGCGTTCGGTCGCCACACCGGACACGTCTGGTGTGAATAAGAAAAAGCAGTGTAGGCAGGACAGTCGATCGGACGCTGGCAGCGTCCGGTCCGGTATCACCGGACGCGTCCGGTCATCGGTGGGTGCTTACTATACTCGACTGGACGCTAAGGCTCAGCGTCTGGTCAGTTTCTAACATACACGTCTGGTCAGCCCTGGTGGCTTACTGGACTCGACTGGACTCGGTGGCTCAGCGTCCGGTCAATTGTGTTTGAGCGTCCGGTCATCGGCGAATGGGCAGCAACGGCTAGGCTGGTTTAAACTGGACATGTGGCAGTCTAGGAGCTACCGGACACGTTTAGTAGGCAGACCGGATGTGTCCGGTATTTAGGACCGGAGCGTTCGGTGCTGTGTCCGGTGCATTGTGACCGGAAGGTCCGGTCGGTGCGCAGTCAGCCAAATATTTGAGCCAACGGCTCTATTTCATGGGGGGCTTCTATTTAAGCTCTATGGCTGGCTCAAGCTCACTCTCTTGCACATTTTCATTGACATAGCAACCTTGCGAGCTTAGCCAAAGCCCTCCCACTCATCTTCATCATTGATCCATCATCATTGTGAGATTGGGAGAGAATCCAAGTGCATTGCTTGAGTGATTGCATCTAGAGGCACTTGGTATTCGTGTTGCGCTATGGATTTCGCTTGTTACTCTTGGTGGTTGCCACCACCTAGATGGCTTGGTGCAGCGGTGGAGGATCGGCACAAGTTGGTGATTATTCATGGCCGTCTCCGGTGATTGTGAGGGGAGTTGTACCTTCCCCGGCAGAGTGCCGAATGGTAACTTTAGTAAATTGCTCGTGTCATTGAGTTACCTCACTTGTGGGTAGGTTCTTGCGGTGTCCAATCGTGTGGACGAGGTTTGTGAAACACCTCTTAGCCACCGAACCACCAAGTGTTGGTCGACACAACGGGGACGTAGCGTGTTGGCAAGCACGTAAACCTCTGGAGAAAAATCGGTTGTCTCTTGTCATTTGCATTCTCTGAGTGATTGGCTTAATCTTCATCTTGTGATTGGTTCATTCCTCTACACGGCGGTATAACCATCCTACTCACTCATTTATATTCTTGCAAACTAGTTGTAGCAAGCTCTTTAGTGTAATTAGATTTGAGAGCTTGCTTTGCTATTTAAGTTTGCTTAGTGGAGCTCTTTAGAGTAGAAAGATTGAGAGCTCTTAGTGAGTAGTATCATAGCAAGTTGTGTGTCTAGCTATCATTGCAACTAGAATTGTTGGATAGGTGGCTTGCAACCCTCGTAGAGCTAGAGCAAGTTTGCATTTTGCTATTTGTCTTACTAATCAAATTGCTCTAGTTAATTTGTAGAATTTTAAATAGGCTATTCACCCCCCCCTCTAGCCATACTAGGACCTTTCACTCAGTGAGTTCACTAACGGGTATGATCGAGTGGAATCCGGGTCCGTCGTTCATGATGGGGTCGGCATAGCCCTCTTGTGACATTCCACTACTTCTTTACCTGCAACTCGGCAGATGCTTGGGTCGTTCCGGAGACCGACCCGGGTGGCCTAATGGCCTCCCCTCGATGGAGATTCTATGGGCTTGGCAGAGGCTTAGGATCGAACAAGAAGGTTGAGATGGCCCTGTCTGCCAAACTGGGCGAGGCCGCACGAGGCTCATCTGTGTTTTTCTCCCCTAGCTCTGTCGTTGCTCATGTCGAATGAGGCAACTACCGCTTCATGACACAACACGGAGTGTTGTGATGCATTTCGCTACACATGCGATGCTTAGTTCCTGAGCCCCCGGGCAGTTTAGGGCCCGAATCGTCCGGGGGGCATGGGCATATGGAATGAATGCACGTATGGATGTATGAAATGATTTAAATAAAGAAATAGTGGAGGTCTGTAGTGTTACCTTGATGACTCGAGTGATGGGGTTTGAAGAGCTCCAGTCGGAAATGTTCGACCGGGACCCGTGCTCGTCATTTGTGATGGAGTTGGCATGGCCTACATGGGGCGTCCCTTTGCTCCTTACCTGTCTCTCGGTATTTTTCCCGAGCTGTTTGATCTACTTAAGAAGCCCAACGGTCTCTCCTGGCAGAGATCTCATTTTGGGTTTTTTCTAAGTCCCGCCTAGGGATGTGGAGAGCCGCCTGTGTGCGGTGGTGCTTTGGTTCTTGTGCCTGGCATGCAGTAGTGGCTGGCGTGCGGTAGTGGTGGGCCATATCTAGGCCACATCTTGTCTGATTAGGAGCTGTTCCGTCGGGCAGTGCATGTCTCATCGGTTAGGGCGCGTCTCATCTGCATTAAATGGGAAAGAGAGAGAGGGGTTTTTGCTCCGCCGTTTTGTCTTTCCCGATCGGCGCGCCCTCCCCTAACTGTTGTACCATTTTCCTTAAGTAGGAGAAGGGAGAAAGTTTTCGCCCTATTCTTTTGCCTTTTCCCCATCTGCCACCTCCTTTCCTTTTCCTTCTTGCCGTGAGCATTCTTGAGAGCCGCAGTGGTTTCTAGGAAAGAAAAAGGGAGAGAGCGAGGGAGAAGAGAAAAACTCACCAATCCCTTTTGTGATCCTAGAGCGAAATGTTGGACTGGAGGTCGTCCACTATGAGGGAGTTGGTGTTGAAGGCCTTCATCGCGAAGGGGTTCCTGCCACCAAAGGAGGTGGCGCACTGGAGGGCTCCCGAGAGGGAGGAGTTCCTGGAACCTCGGCCTGACAAGGTGGTGTCCTTTCTCACCTTCCATGAGCGTGGGTTAGGATACCCTGCGCACTGGTTCTTGCATGGACTCCTCAATGAGTGGGGTCTGGAGCTGCAACACCTTAATTCGACGGGGGTGCTGCACATCACCGGTTTCATCACCGTCTATGAGGCTTTTCTTAGGATGGAGCCACAGGTGGACTTCTTCCGATGGCTGTTCTCTAGGAGAGCCTTGACGGCAGGGAATCCGATCGAGATCATGCCGGTGGGGGGTTTTGCCCTGCAGAGGAAACCGAGCGCGGGAGGCTCGTATCCCACGTACATCCCCTATGACTCCAACCGGGGGTGTCATGGGGAATGGTTTTACATCAGGAATCCAGCAGAGGTGCCGTTCCCAGCGTTCATCGGTGGGAGGCCAGAGAAGCAGGATAGTTGGTTGTGGGGTTGTGCCCGTAAGGAGAAGCATAAGGTGGGGGTCATCGAGGAGGAGCTCCAAAAGCTCGTAAAGCATGGTCTTGATGGGGTGCGGGTGTTCCACACCCTCTACCGCCACTGGGTTGCGCCGTTGGAAGAGAGGACGCGGCCGATGTGGATGTACAGCGGCCCGTCGGACCGGACCGTGCGTCACCGAAGGAGCTGCCGAATGACGAGGTCTAGAGTCACCTTGGCAGGGTGCTACAGCAGAAGCCCAAAGAGAGGGTCGATGGGAAGCCTGCACCTTTCAACTCCATGATCGTGTCCAGACTGGTATGCTCCCTTCTATTTAGTCTGTGCTTCTTCCTCTGCTTTCCTATTTTTTGATTTCAAGCCACCAGTCCCGTAGGGGCTTGGAGTTTACAAGTCCTGGCCACACCTTCCCAAGGGACCAAAGGGCGTGGCCCGGCAGGTTGCCCAGAAGGAGGCGATGGATGCCAGGAAGAAGAAGAGAACCTAGGAGGTTCGGCGGAAGCAAGAGAAGGAGCAGGAGATCGCTTGGCGTGTGAAGGCTGGGGAACGTAGGAGCGACTGAAAGCTCTAGTTTGGTTTTGGTGAATTGATGAAACCCTAAGTGCTAACCTAGTTTATCAAGTGATCATGAGATAGGTAGCACACTTCAAGTGGAGAAGCTAATAAAGATCATAGCATGACAATGGTGATGGCATGGAGATGATCAAGGGCTTAAACTTGAAAAGAAGAAAGAGAAAAACAAAAGGCTCAAGGCAAAGGTATAGCTTGTAGGAGCTATTTTGTTTTGGTGATCAAGACACTTAGAGAGTGTGATCACATTTAGGTTTGATAGCTGTACTATTAAGAGGAGTGAAACTCATATCGGAATGCGGTTATCAAAGTGCCACTAGATGCTCTAACTCATTGCATATGCATTTAGGATCTAGTGAAATGCAAACACCCTTGGAAATATTTGTGAAAATATGCTAACATATGTGCACAAGGTGATACACTTGGTGGTTGGCACATTGGAGCAAGGGTGAAGAAGTTAGAAGTGAAAAAGAGTTGGTCGCGAAGACGCTGGCGTTGGTCAACTGACCGGACGCTGGGTCTGAAAGCACTGGACGCTGGTAGCGTGCGTCCGGTCGAACTGATCGGTCGGCACAGTACCTAGGGTATTGCACCGAACGCTGGTCTGTGTCTGGTCAAGGTGGACCGGACGCGTCCGGTCGAAGAAATACGCCTCGGGGAGCTTACTGGAAATGACCGGACGCTGAGGCTTCAGCGTCCGCTCAGTTTTGTTGGTGCATCCAATCAACTTTGTAGCCGTTGACATCTGACGAACAGCGTTTGAAGCTGGTGACACATGGCGTCCATCGGGCGACCGGACGCTGAGGAGGTGTGTCCGGTCAGTTGGACCGATGCGTCCAGTCGGCCCGTGTTATGCCCAGTGAAGGGGCATAACGGCTCTATTCTGTGGGGGCTTCTATTTAAGCCCCATGGCCGGTTGTAGCTCATATCTTTGGCCATTTTGATTAACATAGCAACCTTGTGAGCTAAGCCAAAGTCCTCCCACTCATCTCCATCATTGATTCATCATCATAGTGAGATTGGGAGTGATCCAAGAGCATTGCTTGAGTGATTGCATCTAGAGGCACTTGTTGTTCGTGTTTCGCTGCGGATTTCGCTTGTTACTCTTGGTGGTTGCCGCCACCTAGATGGCTTGGAGCAGCGAGGATCATTGAGCGGAGGGTGGTGATTGTCTCCGGCTCCGATCATGGTGATTGTGAGGGGTTCTTGACCTTTCCCCGGCGGAGAGCCAAAAGGTACTCTAGTGGATTGCTCGTGGCTTGTGTGATCCCCATCTTGTGTTGGTTGTGCGACACCCTATTGAGGGTTTGGCATGTGAAGCCAATTAGCGCGTGAACCTCCAAGTGAGTGAATCACCACAACGAGGACTAGCTTACCGGCAAGCAAGTGAACCTCGGTAAAAATCATTGTGTTCATCATTGATTCCGAGGTGATTGGTCTTCATTGTTATTCATCCTTGTGATTGATTGGATCATTCATCTACACGGCGGTATAACCCTCTTGATCACTCTTTTTACTTTACCGCAAATTAGTTGACAAGCTCTTTAGTGTAGCTAATTGTGAGAGCTTGCTTCCTTGGTTGGTGTGGCACTTTAGTTAGCCTTTGAGAGCACACTAGCATAGGATAGTGTCATAGCTTTTGTGTGGATCGACACTATCTAAACTAGAATTGTGGTAGGTGGCTTGCATTTTGAGTAGGCTAGCACAACACTCGCTTTGCCTCATAATTGTCTAACCATTTTGTTAAGTATTGTTGTAGAAATTTTATTAGGCTATTCACCCCCCCCCCCCGTCTAGCCATTAGGACCTTTCAAGTGGTATCAGAGCCGAGGTCACCGTGATTTAAGGCTTAACAACCTTCGGTGTAAAAATGGCTCAAATCAACAACACCAAGAAGCCACCCCAATTTGATGGCTCAAATTATCCCTATTGGAAGGCTAAGATGACAACATATATCAAGTCAATCAATAGGAAGATATGGAAGGTGGTAGAAACAAAAATTGAAATTGGAGATGAAGAAACTCCCACCGCCACCGAAGAATTGCTACTCCAAAACAATGACATTGCTCTTAGTGCCATCCATGATGCTTTGGATGGGAGAACATTTGAGCAAATCAAGAACATTGAGAGAGCTCATGAGGCATGGAAGAAATTGGAAGAATCATTTGAGGGCACCAAGGAAATCAAGGGTGCAAAGGCATACATTCTCAAGGATAAATTTGCTAGTTTCAAGATGAAGAAAGATGAAAGTGTGCTGGACATGTTCCATCAGATGGAAATGATTGTAAATGATCTCAAGGCACTTGGTGAGAAGATAGAGGACAAGGAGTTCTCCAATAAGTTCTTGAGATGTTTGCCCGCAAGATTTGGCATGTTGGTCACCTTACTAGTGAGGAGCGGTTTGAACACAATGACACCAAACCAAATCTTGGGAGATATCATGACCGATGATGCTTATAGAGATGATGATGAGAAGGAAGAAAAGAGGGAGAAGAAAGATGACAAGAAAGATGACAAGAAGAAGAGCATGGCATTCAAAGCCACATCATCCAAGGGCAAAGCAAAGCAAGAAACATCAAGTGAAGAAGATGAATCTTGGGATGATGATGATGATGAAAGGATGGCTCTATTTGTCAAGAGATTTGGCAAGTTTATGATGAAGAAGGGCTACCATGCTAGAAGAAAGAAGTCTTCATTCAAGAACAAAGAAGAGTCAAGAAGGTGCTTTAAGTGTGGAAGCAAAGATCATCTTGTTGCTCAATGCCCATATAATAGTGATAATGATGATGACAATAAGAAGAACAAGAAGAAGGACAAGAAGGAAAAGAAAGAGAAGGACAAGATGGCCTTCAAGAAGAAGAAGGGTGGTTCATATGTAGTCACTTGGTATAGTGATGCTTCCTCAAGTGATAATGATGATGATAGTGATGATCACAAGACCACCAAGAAGAAGGTTCTTGCAAGCATTACCATCAATGAGAAGCCTTCTCTCTTCAAATCTTCATCATGCTTCATGGCTAAGGCCACTAAGGTACAATCTTGTGATGATGAAAGTGATGAAGAACATGTTGATGATAATGAACATGAAAATAAAAATGATAGTGATAGTGATGATGATGAACCTACTAAGGATGAATTATTTGACATGCTAGAAGATGCTAGAGAACACTTTGATATCAAGAGAAGGGAATGCAAAAGCATGCGTAAGGAACTAAAAGCCCTTAAGCAAGCTTTTGATGAGCTCAATGCATCTCATGGGAGGCTAGAGGAAGCCAATGAGAAGCTTGGCAAAGCTCACAAAAAGCTTGAAAAGGTTCATTCCTCTTTGCTTGATGAGTAAAATAAAAAGAAGCATGTTGAAACTTGTAATGTAGGTTTAACTTGTGATATAATTGATGAACCGCTATCTATGCCTATCATTGTTGCTCCTACTAACCCTTCTTGTAGCACTTCAACTTCTACCTCATCTAGTAGTGATGGTCTCACTTGTGATGCCTCACTAGTGGTTGAGAATGAGAACCTCAAGAAGGAGGTCACTAAGCTCACTCACAACCTAGCTAAGGCTTATGGTGGTGATGACCGCTTGCTTATGTATTTGGGTAGCCAAAGAGCGTCTCTCTACAAAGAGGGATTGGGCTATACCCCCAAGAAAGGCAAAGCGGCCTTTGCTCCTCACAAGACTAGTTTTGTGAAGAACAATGGTCAGTTTTGCACTAGTTGCAAGCAAGTGGGTCACAAAGAGCAAGAATGCTAAAATAAGAGCAAAAATGCTAATGTATCCTTCATTAAGCTTGATTCATGCTATAAGCTTACTAAGGGTACAAATGGTGTGAAGGCTAAGTTCATTGGTAAATCCTGGATGGGCTCAAAGAAGAAAGCCATTTGGGTTCCAAAGAGCTTAGTAACTAACCTTCAAGGACCCAAGCAAGTTTGGATACCTAAAAAGAATTGATCTTTTTTTGTAGGTCAATTACAAAGCCGGAAGAAGGCATTGGGTTCTTGATAGTGGGTGTACTCAACACATGACCGGTGATGCAAGAATGTTCAACTCAATCAACACCAATGGCAATGATGGTTATGATAGTATCACATTTGGTGATAATGGCAAAGGCAAGGTCAAAGGGCTTGGTAAGATTACAATATCCAATGACATGAGCATATATAATGTGTTGCTAGTAGAGAGCTTGAACTTCAATTTGCTATCCGTAGCTCAATTATGTGATCTTGGATTCAAATGCATATTTGGAGTAGATGATGTAAAGATCATAAGTGTAGATGGCTCTAACTTGATCTTCAAAAGCTTTAGATATGAGAATCTATACTTGGTTGATTTCAATGCTAGTGAAGCTAAATTATCTACATGTTTATTCACTAAGTCTAGCATGGGTTGGTTATGGCATAGAAGGCTTGATCATGTTGGAATGAAACAATTGAATAGATTGATTAAGCATGACTTAGTTAAAGGCTTGAAAGATGTTGTGTTTGAAAAGGATAAGCTTTGTAGCTCTTGTCAAGCCGGCAAACAAGTTGGAAACACACATCCTAAGAAAAGCATAATGAGCACTAGTAAAGCATTTGAGTTATTGCACATGGACTTATTTGGGACAATACAATACATTAGTATCGGTGGAAATAAATATGGCTTTGTGATAGTGGATGACTACACTAGATACACATGGGTATTCTTTCTAGTGGACAAACATGATGTATTTACAACATTCAAATCATTTGTCAAAGGCATTCACAATGAGTTTGAAATAACCATCAAGAGAGTTAGAAGTGACAATGGTAGTGAGTTCAAGAACACTAAAATTGATGAGTTATGTGATGAATTTGGAATTAGACATCAATTCTCGGCCAAGTACACTCCACAATCAAATGGCCTTGTTGAGAGGAAGAATAGAACACTCATTGATATGGCAAGGTCTATGCTTAGTGAGTACAATGTGAGTCAATCCTTTTGGGCCGAATCTATCAACACGGCTTGCTATTGTAGCAACCACCTCTATTGTCACCGATTGAAAGAGAAGACACCATATGAGCTCTTGAATGGTAGAAAGCCTAACATTGCATATTTTTGGGTCTTTGGTTGCAAATGCTATATCTTAAAGAAAGGCACAAGATTGGGCAAGTTTGACAAGAAATGTGATGAAGGATTCCTACTTGGTTACTCCACTACAAGCAAAGCATATAGAGTTTGGAATTTGGATAGTGGTACTCTTGAGAAAGTTCATGATGTTGAATTTGATGAAACCAAGGGTTCACAAGTAGAAGATGAGAACTTAGAAGATGTTAGAGGTATTCAACTTTCAAATGCCATAAAGAACATGGATGTTGGTGAATTGAGGCCTAGGCAAGTGAATGATGATGAAGATGATCAAGTGCAAGTGCTTTCTAATTCAAATGTGCAAGATGATACAAATCAAGCTAGTGCAAGTGACTCTCATGACATTAATCAAGATCAAGTGGCTAGTACATCATCTCAACCCAATGATCTAGCAAGTGCAAGTAATCAAGTTCCATTGCTCCAACCAATAAGTATTGTAAGAGACCATCCTTTGGATACAATCATTGGTGATATTTCAAGAGGTGTACAAACAAGATCAAGATTGACATCATTTTGTGAACACTTCTCATTTGTGTCATCCATTGAACCAAAGAAGATAGATAAAGCTTTGAAGGAGGTTGATTGGGTAAATGCTATGCATGAAGAATTGAACAACTTCACAAGAAATCAAGTATGGGAGTTGATAGAAAGACCAAAGGGACACAATGTGATTGGAACCAAATGGGTCTTTAGAAACAAGCAAGATCAAGATGGGATAGTAGTAAAGAACAAAGCAAGATTGGTAGCATAAGGCTATACTCAAGTTGAAGGTCTTGACTTTGGAGAAACATATGCCCCGGTTGCTAGATTAGAAGCAATTAGAATCTTGCTAGCCTATGCTTGTGCCCACAACATCAAGCTCTATCAATTGGATGTCAAGAGTGCATTTTCTCAATGGTTATATCAATGAAGAAGTATATGTTGAGCAACCTCCTAGTTTTGAAGATGACAAGAAGCCCAACCATGTATACAAGTTAAAGAAGGCATTATATGGCTTGAAGCAAGCACCTAGAGCATGGTATGAGAGATTGAGAGATTTCCTACTCTCTAAAGGGTTCACCATGGGCAAGGTTGACACCACTCTTTTCATCAAGAAGATTGGAAAAGATCTATTTGTTTTGCAAATCTATGTAGATGACATCATATTTGGATCAACTAATCAAGAATTTTGTGATGAGTTTAGAAAGATGATGGCTAATGAGTTTAAGATGTCCATGATTGAAGAGTTGAGTTACTTCCTTGGTCTTCAAATCAAGCAATTAAAGAATGGTACATTTGTGAGTCAAGGCAAGTACATCAAGGACATGATCAAGAAGTTTGGCATGATTGATAGCAAAGTCATTAGCACACCAATGGGAACCAATGACAACTTGGATAGTGATGCAAGTGGCAATATGGTAGATCAAAAGTTGTATCGGTCTATGATTGGAAGCCTACTCTATGTGACCGCATCAAGGCCGGATGTTATGTTTAGTGTATGCATGTGTGCAAGATTTCAAGCCTCACCAAGAGAAAGTCATTTGAAGGCTACAAAGAGGATATTGAGGTACTTGAAGCATACACCAAATGTTGGTTTATGGTATCCCAAAGGAGCAAAGTTTGAGCTAGTTGGGTACTCCGACTCAGATTATGCAGGATGCAAGGTTTAAAGGAAAAGCACCTCAGGCACATGTCAATTGTTGGGAAGATCATTTGTTTCATGGTCATCAAAGAAGCAAAATAGTGTTGCATTATCAACCGCCAAAGCCGAATACATATCCGCCGGTAGTTGTTGTGCACAAATACTTTGGATGAAGGCCACTTTGAGTGATTTTGGAATCAAGTTCAAGAAAGTGCCATTGCTATGTGACAATGAGAGTGTAATCAAGTTGACAAACAATCCAGTTCAACATGCAAGAACAAAGCACATTGATGTCCGCCACCATTTCATAAGAGATCACCAACAAAAAGGGGATATTTGCATTGAGAGTGTTGGCACCAAAGATCAACTTGCCGACATATTCACCAAGCCATTGGATGAGAAAAGGTTTTGCAAGCTAAGGAATGAGTTGAACATATTGGATTTCTCAAATATGTGTTGATGCACCCCCACTCATATGACATGCCTCTCCTTCGAGCAATCCAAGGTAAAAGTTGATTGGCATGGCATACATCCTTGCTAAGAACATGTTTAGTGCATCTAGTTATATTTTCAATCTTATTAGGACCTTTTAAGTGGTTCTATCTTATTAGGCTCATTCATGAAAATCAAATGATTTTGATGTCTATATGGTATCACTATTGCTTCTATGCTTGACTTGATCTAGTGATGGCATATGACATGTTTATGGGCTTGTAAACCTAGTGTTTAATCTAGAAAATGAACTATAAGTGTTTAACTCAACATGGTACAAGATAACCCTTATTTGGAGGTGTGAATAAGCTTGTCCTTGGATCAAACCGAGTTAAATATCTTTGGGAAATAATCTAGAATTGAACCAAATTTGGAAAATGACCCTCACCCCATTGACTGACATTGATAATCTCAACACTACAAGTAATACTATCTACATTTAGACCTTTGTGGTCATTGATGACAAAGGGGAAAAGAAACAAAGATAGTAGCAAAGATAGTGAAAAAGGAAAAGAAACATAAAGATATCTTGATATATGACATAGGGGGAGAGATATGAAAAAGGAAAGGGATCAACTAAAATTTTGAGCACACAAGTAGGGGGAGCAAGCTCATGAACTTGTATGGTGCATTTGAATGTGCATTTCATATGTTTGCTTGCATGGCACAAGTATTAAACTTACACATCCATGCTTGTGTAATGAATGTTAGTTGTAAGATTGAATGGTGAAATAAAATCACTAGATAACCTTCATTTCCAAATAAGTCTTTACAAGTGGTATCTTTTCAAAGCATGTTTCTAAGTGATATAGAACTAACCATGGTGCTAAGGATGGTATACTGGTGCACTCTGATTGGTATCACGCTTCAAAGGTCCATCTTTTATACCTTAGCATCATATGGTAGACATTGACTCCTACATTTCCTATCTAAGCATATGTGCAAGCTTTAATTCAAACTCTTAGCACATATGTAGGGGGAGCAATTGCTACCATTTGAGGTTCATGAAACTTGTCCATATCCTTTTACACATGGTAAATATGCTTGGGCAAGCAACATGGATTCAACTAAATTTCAATTCATATCTTTGTATAAGGGTTGTCATCAATTACCAAAAAGGGGGAGATTGAAAGCTCTAGTTTGGTTTTGGTGAATTGATGAAACCCTAAGTGCTAACCTAGTTTATCAAGTGATCATGAGATAGGTAGCACACTTCAAGTGGAGAAGCTAATAAAGATCATAGCATGACAATGGTGATGGCATGGAGATGATCAAGGGCTTCAACTTGAAAAGAAGAAAGAGAAAAACAAAAGGCTCAAGGCAAAGGTATAGCTTGTAGGAGCTATTTTGTTTTGGTGATCAAGACACTTAGAGAGTGTGATCACATTTAGGTTTGATAGCCGTACTATTAAGAGGAGTGAAACTCGTATCGGAATGCGGTTATCAAAGTGCCACTAGATGCTCTAACTCATTGCATATGCATTTAGGATCTAGTGAAATGCAAACACCCTTGGAAATATTTGTGAAAATATGCTAACACATGTGCACAAGGTGATACACTTGGTGGTTGGCACATTGGAGCAAGGGTGAAGAAGTTAGAAGTGAAAAAGAGTTGGTCGCGAAGACGCTGGCATCGGTCAACTGACCGGACGCTGGGTCTGAAAGCACTGGACGCTGGCAGCGTGCGTCCGGTCGAACTGATCGGTCGGCACAGTACCTAGGGTATTGCACCGGACGCTGGTCTGTGTCCGGTCAAGGTGGACCGGATGCGTCCGATCGAAGAAATACGCCTCGGGGAGCTTACTGGAAACGACCGGATGCTGAGGCTTCAGCGTTTGATCAGTTTTGCTGGTGCGTCCGGTCAGCTTCGTAGCCATTGACATCTGACGAACATCATTTGAAGCTGGTGACACATGGTGTCCATCGGGTGATCGGACGCTGAGGAGGTGCGTCCGGTCAGTTGGACCAGTGCGTCCGGTCGGCCCGTGTTATGCCCAGTGAAGGGGCATAACGGCTCTATTCCGTGGGGGCTTCTATTTAAGCCCCATGGCCGGTTGTAGCTCATATCTTTGGCCATTTTGATTAACATAGCAACCTTGTGAGCTAAGCCAAAGTCCTCCCACTCATCTCCATCATTGATTCATCATCATAGTGAGATTGGGAGTGATCCAAGTGCATTGCTTGAGTGATTGCATCTAGAGGCACTTGTTGTTCATGTTTCGCTGTGGATTTTGCTTGTTACTGTTGGTGGTTGCTGCCACCTAGACGGCTTGGAGCAGCGAGGATCGTTGAGCGGAGGGTGGTGATTGTCTCCGGCTCCGATCATGGTGATTGTGAGGGGTTCTTGACCTTTCCTCAGCGGAGAGCCAAAAGGTACTTTAGTGGATTGCTCATGGCTTGTGTGATCATCATCTTGTGTTGGTTGTGCGGCACCCTATTGAGGGTTTGGCGTGTGAAGCCAATTAGCGTGTGAACCTCCAAGTGAGTGAATCGCGGTAAAAATCATTCATCTACAATCTTGGTGGCAAGCAAGTGAACCTCGGTAAAAATCATTGTGTTCATCATTGATTCCGAGGTGATTGGTCTTCATTGTTATTCATCCTTGTGATTGATTGGATCATTTATCTACACGGCGGTATAACCCTCTTGATCACTCTTTTTACCTTACCGCAAATTAGTTGACAAGCTCTTTAGTGTAGCTAATTATGAGAGCTTGGTTGGTTGGTTGGTGTGGCTCTTTAGTTAGCCTTTGAGAGCACACTATTATAGGATAGTGTCATAGCTTTTGTGTGGATCGACACTATCTAAACTAGAATTGTGGTAGGTGGCTTGCATTTTGAGTAGGCTAGCGCAACACTCGCTTCGCCTCATAATTGTCTAACTATTTTGTTAAGTGTTGTTGTAGAAATTTTATTAGGCTATTCACCCCCCCTCTAGCCATTAGGACCTTTCAGCGATGTAGAGTCAGAGCTCGCATCAGAGGATCCCACTGATATGGATGACATGGTTTTCTCCGAGGAGGAGGAAAGTCAGGAGGTCGTTGTGACCTCGAGGAGCGTTGTGACCCTACGGCAACGTCTGTTGGTGATGAGCAGGAGACAGAGAGGCGCGGGGTCGTTCCCATGCTGAGGAAGCGTGCGGCAAGCGCGGACGCCATCGGCAAACGGGAGGCAAAGCGGGCGCAGTCACCGCGCCCCTTGGTGGCGTCGCCGGTCCTGTCCCCGCCTGTCGCGGAAGCGGCCGAGCAAGCCAGGCGATCCGAGGAGCGGACTAGCACCCGTACGTCACCGGGAGCGGTGCCAGCGTGCTACTCATAGCCAGAGGATGCCCCGCCTGCCACGGACATGGTCGAGCAAGCCAGGTGGTCTAAGGAGCGGACTGGCACCCGTGCGTCGCGTGACTCACAGCCGGAGGATGCCTCGTCCGCTGCTCTGGTCGGGGAGTCCCGAGCAGAGGGTCACGGTGACCCGTAGGCCGGGCAGGAGTCGGTTAGGAGGACTCCACCCCCGGCTGAAGTGAGGGGGCACGGGTCATAGCCTGGGAGCGGTCCTTGCCCTGCTGGCCCGTCGACGTTGGGTCTTGCCTTTAGAGTCGTGCCGCTCACCTCTCGGTATGTTTTTCTTTCTCTTTTTGATCTTTTGCTGTTGAGTTTTTTTAGAGTGTGACTTATCTGCACTTTTTGTCAGTGGCCGAGTGTCGATAGAATATCGTCGGCAGTCCACCGAGGGGTATCCCGCGATGGTAGATTTGTCGGTGGGGATGCGCGTGATCAGGAATCGGATGGTGACACAAGACGCAGAGACATCGATTTAGATAGGTTCGGGCCGTCTGATCGACGTAATACCCTACGTCCTATGTCTTTGGTGTATTGTATTGAGATGTAGTAGATAGATCTGTCCACTAGGGGACCCCTACCTCTCCTTATATATTCTGAAGGGGTAGGGTTACAAGGAAAGTAGTTTATTTGGTACTATACAATATCTTGCGGTGCACGCCGAGCAGTGCCGTGCACGCCTTGATCTTGTGGGCCGGGCCACCTCTGATGGTGTGGCCCATGTCTTGTCTTGTAGATACCGGAGGCCATACCCCCACAGCTAGTTCCCGAGCCTAATAGTAGGTGACATAGTCGCATGGTGCCAGGATCAGAAAGTAGAAGACCAGCCAAGCAGGCAACCAGTCCCTGGGCGTAGCCTCGAGATGAAAACAAGCACATTCACCGCAAGGTGAAGTGTGCCCACTTAGTCCCCAAGCCTGCTGGAAGATGAAGAATGAATCTTGTAGCAGGGTCAAAGAAAAAGAAGTCTAAAAGCTTGCTAACATCGTCTGACATGAGCGTATCAAGACCCCAGACGTGCTGCCCAAGATCAGCACCCTGATCCGAACAGCATGGAGCAGCTTGATAGCACACCGACAAGACATAGCAAGATCCGACCACCAAGGGAGCACCGAGGAGTCCCCGGCGTCGCTGGCGATGACCGAGCACTGAGGAGTGAGGAGTCCCCAGCATCGCTGGCGATGTTCGAGCACCGAGGAGTGAGGAGTCCCCGATGTCGCTGGCGATGTCCGAGCACCGAGGAGCGAGGAGTCCCTAGTGTCGCTGGCGATGTCCGAGTACCGAGGAGTCCCCGACGCCGCTAGTGATGTCCGAGCACCGAGGAGCGAGGAGTCCCCGACGTCGCTGGCGTTGTCCGAGCACCAAGGAGCGAGGAGTCCCCGACGTAGGCGGCGATGTCCGAGCATCGAGCATCGAGGAGTCCGGAGTCCCCAGCATCGCTGGTGATGACCGAGCACCGAGGAGCGGGGAGTCCCCGGCGTCGCTGGCGATGTTCAAGCACCGAGAAGCGAGGAGTCCCCGGCGTTGCTGGCGATGAACGAGCACCGAGGAGCAGGGAGTCCCCGGCATCGCTGGCGATGACCGAGCACCGAGGAGCGAGGAGTCCGCGGCGTCGCTGGCGATGACCGAGCACCGAGGAGCGGGGAGTCCCCGGCATCGCTGGCGATGACCGAGCACCGAGGAGCGAGGAGTCCTCAGCGTCACTGGCGATGACCGAGCACCGAGGAGCGAGGAGTCCCCGACGTCGCTGGCGATGTCCGAGCATCGAGGAGCGAGGAGTCCCTGGCGTCGCTGGCGTTGTCCGAGCACCGAGGAGCAAGGAGTCCCTAGTGTCGCTGGCGATGTCCGAGCACCGAGGAGTGAGGAGTCCCCGATGTCGCTGGCGATGTCCGAGCACCGAGGAATGAGGAGTCCCCGGCGCCGCTGGCGATGTCCGAGTACCGAGGAGTCCTCGGCGCCGCTGGTGATGTTCGAGCACCGAGGAGCGAGGAGTCCACGGCGTCGCTGGCGATGTCCGAGCACCGAGGAGTGAGGAGTCCCCGGCGTCGCTGGCGATGACCGAGCACCGAGGAGCGAGGAGTCCCCGGCGTCGCTGGCGATGTCCGAGCACCGAGGAGCGAGGAGTCCCCGGCGTCGCTGGCGTTGTTCGAGCGCCGAGGGGTGAGGAGTCCCTGGTGTCGCTGGCGATGTCCGAGCACCGAGGAGCGAGGAGTCCTCGGCGCCGCTGGTGATGTCCGAGCACCGAGGAGCGAGGAGTCCCCGGTGTCGCTGGCGATGACCGAGCACCGAGGAGCGAGGAGTCCCTGGCGTCGCGGGCGACGACCGAGCACCGAGGAGTCCCCGTCGTAGGCGGCGATGACCGAGCACCGAGGAGCGAGGAGTCCCTGACGTCGCTGGTGATGACCGAGCACCGAGGAGCGAGGAGTCCCCAGCGTCGCTGGTGATGTCCGAGCACCGAGGAGCGAGGAGTTCCCGATGTAGGCTGCGAGGTCCAAGCACCGAGGAGTCCCCGGCGATGACCGAGCACTGAGGAGCGAGGAGTCCCAGAGGCATGTGAGGAGTTTCACCATGTTCACTTGGTACGGTAAATGTCGGCGCCCACAACACTGTCGATGCCTAGAGGCACGTGGGGGGCCTTACCGTATAGTGGTTAATGGCGCCCACAATACTGTAGGGAAAATGTTGACGCCTACAACTCTATTTGTGTCAGGGCGGTTGCAGAGTACTGTTCCTGTAGTTGTACAGGGTACAGTCCCTGGTATCGTGGTTTGACTTGTGCGCCTTGCCTTGCTTTCTTCGTCCGTTCTCTGGTCTTTTCCGAGCGGGTGTCCCTGGTCGGTTGGTCCCAGTAGGCTCTGGTTGCGCCGGTCGGAGAAAAGCAGCGAGCAGGGTCTTTGCATACCCCCGGTCGAAGTCATGGGGTCGGAGTCGGAGGTAGTGTTTTGCCAGGCCTTCCAGTCGGAGAGACCGTCCGGAGGCGGCTGGAGACCGAAGTGAGCGCTCCGGTCGGAGAGGTGGGCCGGAGTCGACAAACGGGCGCTGCTCCTTCTCGGCCAGATCTTCCGGTCGATGATTAGATCGCCCTTCTGACCTGCTGTTTAGACTCTTGGGTCAACCCATGAGTTGCGTGCTATCTGCTTGGGCCGAGCCTTTGCGGAAGAGCCGATCCGCGAAGTACCCCGAATTTATGAATCCGACAATTTAATACTCCTAATTAATATCTAAACGTTGGATCCAAACAACCTATAATTCCTCTTCTATCGCATTCTAATCTCCTACTCGCACAGAAGGTGGACAGAAGGAGTACATCACGGAGTAATTGCTCCTCTATCCCATTCCAATCTCCTACTGGCACAGAGGCCCCGTTCGCTTGTCTTATAATCTGTACTTTTCAGCTTGTTTTTTTAGCCAGAACAGTATTTTTTCTCACAACAAATCAGTCGGAACAGTGTTTCGGCTTATTTTTTCAGCGAAGCGGGCCTATGTGTACACGGTGGATAGGAGTACATGCCACAATAATTGCTACTAGAGTTTCTGTCTGTTACTCCATGACTACCCATCCGTTCCGTTCCAATCTCCTACGCGCACATAAAGGGCGCGTTTGCGACCCTATACCTGGCCGGCCTGGCCAGCCCAATTGGCCCAAGCCTGGGCAGGCCTGCCTCAAGTGGTGCAACAACTCTTGTTTGCGCCTGTGTACCCAGTGAGCCCGGCTCAGGCGAGGCTGTGTTTGTCATCGAAGAGACAGCCGGGTTGAGAGGCTAACCGCCGCCCGAAATCGCCCGCGCGTAGCCGAGCTCGCCAGAAACGAACTCTAGCGGCGTTTCTCCGGGGCCAGACGGCGACGTCGTATTTAACTTCTGGGAGCCGAACTCGCTCGCGGACCAAGACCGCAAACACGGGAGCCTGCAGCCCACGAGCGTAAGGCCGGCCTGGCCACCCTCGCAAACGCACCCAAAGTGTACGCGACGGAGTAATCGATGCACGAGTTTTTATTCGTTACTCCGTGATTATTCCTCTGTCCTGTTTCAATCACCTGTGCGCACAGAAGATGTACGTGGCAGAGTAATTGCTGCAGTAGTTTCTGTCCGTTACTCTGTGATTACTCATGTGTCTCGTCCCCATCTCCTGCACGCCCAAAAGGTGTAGGGTAGCGTAATCGCTGCAGGAGTTTCTATCCGTTACTCCGCGATTACTCATCCGTCCCGTTCCAATCTCCTGCATGCACGGAATGAAGGCACCTGCTCAGGTGTGCGAGCGAATTGGGTTTTGGGGGAGCACACTTCATCGTGCGATTGTTCCCTTTTCCCGGTGTTTATCTGCATCTTCTACTTCCTGGTGACCGTTCAAGGGCGTGTTCATCTGTGTCGTTTGCGTTGTCTACTTCCTAGTGGCCGTTCGAGGAATATCTTGCTGCATCGACTAAGGGGGTGTTTAGATGCTTTTAGAATGGTAAAAAAATTTATCCTAATTTTTTGTTATATATTTTTAGGCATTCAAACTTTACATCTTGGTGTTTAGATACATGGCAAAACTTTAGCACTATACCAAACAAAGACGGATTTGCCCTCATTATCTTCTTCCTCTGCTCGTCCGTACGCCGAGCTCGTGCACATCGGCTGCGCGTGAGGGGCAAGCAGCGGCCTCACCGACGTGCCCTGCCCCTCCCCAGCAGCCAGCGGCTTCCCTGCCCTGGCAGCCCGCCCCGCTGCCTCTCGCGCGGCCGGCCACCGCGTCCTGTACCGCCCTGGGAAGCCCTAGCTCAAACTCGCCGTGGCGGTCAGCGCCCCGCCCAGCTCCGGCGCCGCGCCCCGCCAAGATTCGGCGGCCACGCCCCGCCGCCCTGCCACTTTGCCTCGCGCGTGGCCGGCCACCGCGTCTTGCGCCGCCATGGGAAACCTGAGGTCGAGCTCGCCGTGGCGGCTAGCGCCCTGCCCAGCTCCGGCGGCGCGCCCCGCCCAGATCCGACGGCCGCGCCCCACCCTGCTCAGACGCCGCGCCCCTGCAGGTCAGCCGCTCCAGCGCGAGACGGAGACCACGCGCGCGGGGTAGTGGGCGTCCGGCTCCCGCCCCAACGCGTTTTTGCCCAGTTTTGGTCCTCTTGGTCCCAAATGCCAAAAGTTTAGTAGCTCAGGTTTCGCTCTTTTTTGTCCA
This sequence comes from Miscanthus floridulus, assembly GCF_019320115.1. NCBI lineage: Eukaryota > Viridiplantae > Streptophyta > Magnoliopsida > Poales > Poaceae > Miscanthus > Miscanthus floridulus. The sequence continues at coordinate 16,965,596 of NC_089585.1, read as the reverse complement.
AGCTGTTTAGATCTATTTTGCTAAAAGATAGACTAAAATAGCAAAAGTTTTGACAAAAGAGGGAAAATAAACAGGATCTAAGATCCATGACATCGAGCAGCCCACCGTGTCAACTAGTGGCTAGTGGGAAGGGTACCACTAGTGCCATCAGTGTGGGTCCCGCTGGTGCCATCGGTACCGGTCCCGCCTTGGTATACTTCTGATCTTGTTGCTTTTGTGATATTCAGTCATATTTTTGCGAGTGCGCGTATATGTTGTCACAGTCATGTAGCTATTTTTCTCGATTAAATTATGTCTAAAATTACATAAATATCTAGCATCTTCACCTACGGGGCGTTTAGCACACTGAATCAAGCAATTAGTTCGCTACATCCAAATAAGAAAACCTGCTAATGCGCAACTTGACCAGCGTACGAGGGTACACGAAGCTAACAAATAACGATTGTTTTGATTTCATCTTAGTCATAGGTATGAACGAAGTTTCTAAACGTACAAAGATTAGTTCAGAACTGGGCCTCCTGCTTTGCTGCTTCTATGATTTTGAACATCAGAAACTTAATCAGAATAAGAGGATTCGGCGGCTTGCTTGCTTCTCTTCCAGATCTCCGTCCAGCTAGCTGGCAACCATGAGGTACGCGTCTCTGATCGCACGCATCTCCACAGCAGCATCGCGCATCGCCATTCGCTCTCTTGGCTGCTGCTTTGAGCAGGAGACGCCGAGCCGGATCACTGAAACCAAGCACTCCTCGCTCCGGCTTCTAATTTTGGCAGCATCAGCAGTATCTTTTGCCTTAGCTTCTTCATGCAGCCAGATTACTGGATCGGCTATCTCCGAGGCTCCTTTGGGACGAGCGGCTTCGGCGAACCTATGAAGGTCCAACGAGTCTTTGAACATGTCGTCAGTAGGGCTCCTCCCGGTGAACATCTCAAGCAACAGTATGCCTAGGCTGTAGATATCCCCAAGAGTTGAGACAGATCGACCCTCGCCATACTCTGCAGTGTCATTCAGATTTCAGACGTTATATTGTATGGTGAGTGGATTCAGAAGCACACATGCAGAGACAGCTAGACATGGCAGAATGGAAGTTAATAAAGACCGAAGGTAACATTGTGAGTAGGAGCTTCTGTTACCTGGAGCGACATAACCAATGGAGCCCCTCAGTCCAGTGAAGCTGATTGAATTTAGCAGAGTTTTGCTAGTGTCATCTGAAAGGATTTTCGATATGCCGAAATCTCCAACCCGGGCACTCATATCCTCTGTAAGGAGGATGTTACTTGGCTTGAGATCGCAATGGATTATTGGTGGCTGACACTGGTTGTGAAGATATTCCAGGGCATCCATGATGTCTACAGCAATGTCTAGTCTCTGAGCTAGGCTGAGCGTATTACTCAGAGTGTGTACTTTAGATACTGGATGCAGCCAATAATTCAGACTACCGTTCGGCATGAACTCAAAAACCAGCGCCTTGAATTCTTCACCTTGATGATTGATGCTTGAACAACAGGTGATGATCTTTATGAGACAACGGTGACGTACCCTTCGCAGTGCCTCGCACTCAGCCACGAAACTTCTAGTGGACCCAGACTGTCGTATGTTAAACACCTTTACAGCTGTGGTAATACCCTGATCATGTAAAGTGCATTTATAAACAGCACCGTAGCTTCCTTGTCCGAGCAAATTAGCCTCTGAGAAACCACCAGTTCCATTTGGCAATGCTTGATAAGAAACCCTTTCATACTGTTCATTAATTAGTGTGGAAACGAGTTGGCTTGCCTTTCTTTGTCTGAACCTCTTGTGGATCAAATGAATAAGAGCAACTAGTATACCTAAGAATACAAGTGCGCCAATTGATATTAGGGTGGCCATAAGGGATCTTGACACTTGTCTCTTGTTATCCACAGCAGCCATGGAGCATGGAGCTAAATGCAGTTGAGGCGCTCCGCCACAAAGCTCATCATTTCCGTGAATCGACAAGGACGTTGCATTTGCAAAAACACCCCCTTTTGGCACTTCACCTTGGAGATCATTGAAGGACAAATCCAATTTCGACAATAGTGTCAGGTTCTGTAGAACTGCTGGAATCAAACCTGAAAAGTTGTTGTGTGCTAAATACAACTGTTGCAGGTTGCCAATACTAGCAAGGGCATCAGGAATACTACCAGACAGCTTATTCATGGTCAGGCTCAGTAAGGCGAGACCTTTTAAGTTCTTCAGAGATTGAGGTATGATTCCCTCAAATGAGTTCTGATCCAGCAGCAGCCGTTCCAGTGAAATGCAATTTCCAATACTATCAGGTATGCTGCTTGACAACTGGTTTCCTGATAGAATCAGTTGGTTAAGGTTTGCCAAGCTACCAACTTCAACTGGGAGTGGCCCAGACAATGCATTGTATGATAAGTCTAAGTAGAAAGAAAGTTGAGGAAGTTTTAGCACCTCTTTGGGAATTGAACCATTGAGTCGATTTGTTGACAGATCAAAGACAAATAGATTTTTTAAGTTTCCCAGGCTCCTTGGAATGGGCCCCTCTAGATTGCCATAGTATGCATAAAGGTTATTCAGCTGTGTAAGATTTCCTAGGGACGGAGGTATGAGGCCTGACAAGCTAGTGTTGTAAAGCCCCAACTCAACCAAGTTTTCTAGTCTCCCAATGCTCTCTGGAATTGCTCCAGATATGGAGCTATTAGCCATCTCAAGTAATTTCAGACCAACCAAATTGCCGATGTCCGATGGAATGGTACCAGAAATCCTATTGTCTCCAAGATAAAGAGATTCAAGAGTCGTCGATAGGTTTGCGATTGAACCGGGCACTTTACCACTGAAAGAGTTGTTGCCAAGAATCAGATTCTGAAGCTGGCTGCAGTTCGTCAGGGAAGTGATGAACTCCCACCCTTGACTGTCGTTGGCTTGTAGCCTGTTGTCACCCAAGTCCAGGTAAGTGAGACCTTGCAACTTCCCAGAGCAGGAGGCACATGTCCAATAAATCCATTTCCTGCGAGGCCAAGTTTTATGAGAGCAGAGAGGTTGGAGACCGAAGGTGGGATAGCTCCACTGAACCGGTTGTAAGAGAAGCTAAGGGTTTCTATGCCAGTGAACCTGTCGCCAATATCAGCAGGGATAGTTCCAGACAGCATGTTGAAATCTACCCCGAAGTTCTTCAGCGATGACAGATTGTACAGGGACTGTGGAAGCACACCCGATAGGTTGTTCCCAAAGAGGAAAAGGGCCTGGAGGCCTCCAATGCTGCCAAGCTCATGTGGTACCGGACCCTCGAGTTGGTTGTCTGTCAGATCAAGGTAGTCCAGGGATGAAAGGTTACCTAGTGATCCTGGGATGGCGCCCGTCAGGCTGTTGTTGGACAATAAGAGCCCCCGAAGATGCGTGAGCTTGTTGCCGAGCTCGACAGGGATGCGCCCATGGATTTGGTTGCTGCTGAGTCTCAACAGCAGTAAGCTGACGCAGGAGCTGAGGTTGGCGGGCAGCGTGCCGGAGAACGCATTGTAGCTCAGGTCCAGCGCCTGCAGACGCGCTAGCCGCCCAATGCTCGCCGGGATCTCCCCGTGGAACCAGTTGGAGCTCAGGTTCAGCGTCCGCAGGAACGTGAGGTTCCCGATGGCCGGGGAGAGCGCGCCAGCGAGCCCATAGGAGGGCAGGCTCAGCGACACCACCTGGCCGCCGCCGCTGCATGCCAGGCCTTCCCATCTGCAGACGCCAGTGGTGCCATTCCAGGAGGCCAGCACACCGGAGCTGCTGCTGCCAACGAGCTCCTTGAAAGCGAGCAGAGAATTGGCCTCGTCGCTGGCAGTGCCGTGCGCTCCCCAGGAGGCTACTGCAATCATGACGAAGGTGGCGGCATGCAGCAAGCTCATGACACGCATTGCCATGGTGTTGCTGGACTGGAGCGTAGCCAGGAGCTGGTTGTTCAGACTTCACACAAAGGCCTTGCCTTAGAGCAAGTATAATAGCAGACTGTAAGCTGACTAAATGCTGAGGTGGAGAAGAGAGAGGAGAAGCGGGCTGTAAGCTTACAGTCGGCTTAGGCACAAGAACCAAGAAAGTCTGTGAGAGAGACAAGTGGGCCATGTATTAACTGTAAAGAGCTAACTAATATATGAGTGGGCTGAGAGAAGGCTGCAAAAAAACCTTACAGCCAGCAAGCCGGCTGTATTATTAGCCAGTTATACTTTATCCAAAAAATAAGGCCTAGCCTTTCTTTGTAGGGAGTCAGAGCAGGGGAGCAACTTGCTGTATTTAATCCTGATGGACACGTGCTAATGCATGCAGTATGCAAATGCATCGCATCTGATTCGTTGTCTGGTGAGACGTCGGTGCACGCTGCTTCCTTCAATGTTTGACTTTCACATGTCAATTCCAAGTTTGTTTTGGGCTTTGTCAGTTTCTGGGGATATTTTCAACTAGATTAGAAACATGTTCCAACCTGTGGAGCATTAGCAATTAGCAATTAGCAATTAGCAAACATGTTCTGTTCCTAATCTGAGACAAACCTTTGATTCAGTTATATTCACAGAATTACCCAATTCTGCTCTAGCAATTATTCCTTCTGTTAAAAAATCTGCAAACGGATGAAGTAATTTCTAACATAAGGATATCTAAAACTCAACAATGAAAAGAAAATACTGTCAACAAAAAGCAAAGAGAAGTAGCCGGTAGTCGGTAGTCCAGAGGCAGCAAATTAGCAAAAGACAATAATAGATTTACCTGAGAATAGATTAGGATTGGCAGCGTGGAAGTGACCAAACACAACTGTGACAGTACTAAATGAGTTCCTGAGTAGCCAGGCAACGTATGATCTACAAGTTAAGCAGAGGTATGCCAAAAATGAAGTGATTGTACCATCAGTTCAGTTTGTAACTGTTTGCCAGCCGTTTGAAACCAGCAGTACTAATTCAGCGTTTTCCAAATTCTATGGAAGATATAAAACATAATTTTATCCATAGTTTACTTGTCCATATGTTGGCAACAACTAGACAGCACACATAACAGATGAACAAGCAAATAATTTCACATGCCCCTCAGAGTACAAGCATGTAAAACAGTACTTGAAATTGTACTAATAATCAGACAAGCATACTCTGATATTGCAAGTCTGACAGAAAACCTTTTAATAATGTCAATGATTATTTGCTGATGAGTGATGATCTCCTTTAGCCCAAGATGTGACCCTTGTGAATTTTGGTATGGACACTGACACTGACATACAAGATACAGGACATTGTGATGTGTGTCATGTGCCCATTAAAAATGAATTCCCAGCATCCTCTGTTCATAGCATAGAAGCAAGATGCCAATGAAGAGTGAACTATTTATGAACATGGGATAGTACTGACCGTGGAACCAGTTTTAGATTATTCCTTATCAATTATAATACTTACTTACTTAGAGACTTGTCATCTGCGACAGCCCCATATTTCTTCATACATATAGCTTTCACCAGTATCTTGGTTCTTCGTTCTGAAATCATCCTGCACGACATCACCAGTGTCTAATATAGCGGACTCATTGAGCTTTCCTTGGGAGTCAAGTTCATGAACTGTAATAGCAAATGGTCGTTGATCTGGACCTGAAGCACTCCTCCCCATTTCATACTTACTGGGAAGAAAATACCTTGTCCTTGAAGCTCATTTTTCCCCACCCCCACCCATACGAATTGAATGGATACCCACTGGGTTCTCCATCCCCCTTTACAAGCATCAAAATGGCAATAGCAACATCATGATTTATATCAACACAATAAGACTTCAAGATACTAAAGATGGACATCAATTGACCATGACATATTAAATAGAATCAAAGGTGGCTCAACATTTCATATAATGTTTTTTTATACGATATAAGATACGCACAGATCCAATGTCATTTTTAACCACATCCCAAGTATGGGGATTAATAACAACTGCCATGAAACAGTGGACAGGGCCATTGCCATCCCTAGTAAGAGGTTGGTCTCTAACCAGCTTGATGACAGTGCTCTGTCATAAGCCATATGAGAGTTGTAAACTCACCACCTATGCTAAGCTGTTTAGCATGCGACTCCCTGCTGCATCGGTTGGCCACATAGACTAGAATATCTGTCCACACATCTAAGACTATTCGCAATAAGTCCTCTTTGCCCTCCCTCTTGATCAGTTTTTCCGCTAGACTGATCCCAAATCTTACACGAGATTTAATGCCAAATTCGTCCAACTTAGGCTGGTGATCGAGTAGTCTCTTGGCAAGTTGCTCTCTTCAGTGGCTCCGAGAATCAGAGTTGGGGCCACCACCGTGTAATTCCACGACCATTGTATAGACAATCCAGCTTGCTGAACTGAGTGGGGGAAGTTTTTTCTGTCCGTTGGTATAACTTGATCTGACCAAGGCCAGGTAGCATAGCAGGCGTTCAACAAGGAGGAACATCAAGTAGTGGGAGATTGTTTTGATTGCCCCTACAACACTCTGTGTCCTTAGTCCTCAACTTCCCCAATTTTACGAGGAGGATATCAGTGGCAATGTGCCAGATGACGATGGCCTCTTGGACCTCAGCACCATGTTGTGCCTCGCCAACCTTAAAATCATGGTGCTTTAGTGCGACCTGGCCTCAGTTCTTCCTAATCACCCCCACTGTGTTTATTGAACCTTCTTCGTTGATGGAATTTATATAATCCACCACATGTTCCTTGACTGTGTCTGGGATGTTAACAGTCCAAACGCTGGAGCCTAGCATCCTAGCCCATATGCCGCGAAGAGGTCGGGTTGTGCCCCAACGGATGCACATGTCCAACATGCTGCACTTCCCCATGGTACCATGCCACCTCCTTGATAATCTGAAGTAGCCAGCAATTCTTGTAATGTAGGCTAAGCCGGTGAAGGGAAACGATTACACGACGAAGCTGGTCCCACCTTCCCGGGCACAAGGCTGCATGCCGAAGGCCACTCCATTGCGTGGAGCATAGAAAGGCAAATGTCCAGGTGGAGAATAGGGCTCCCAACAGCGATATCATCTCCAGAAGCAAGGCACCACCGAACAAGGCATAAGTGATAACAACATCGACCCTGTTGTACCCAGCTTTGATACTGAACCAGAACAGCAGAAGCAAGGTTGATACTGTGAGCACTGACACGATACGGATGCAATAGCCAAACCAGATGTGGACCATAGCTGCTTTGGTGTAGAGAATGTCGTGCATAAGAGATAGCTCTATCTCCAATTCTCCATCAACGCAATGTTTTTAAGGCGTCGCTTTGGCGTTGCCTAATCGGCAAGGCGCTACAGGCAGGACGACTTGGCAGACGACTCGCCTCAGATTGGTATGGCGTCCGCCTTACTACCATGGCGTCCGGAAGTCGTCGATTTGGCGTTCGATTCGTCGAAATCGAGCAAGGCGGGCGCCATACGGGGATGGCCACGGTAGGAAAACGCGGGCGCGGGAGAAAGGACGGGAAAGTGCAGGCGCGCGGGAAAGCATCGCGTGCGCGGGAGATTAGGCGCGCGGGGAGAGAGGAGCGCAGGAGAAATCAGAGAGCAGAGAGAGGAGCGCTCACAGGAAGACAGACCTACCTGCTCGCCCGCGCCACCAGTAGAAGCTGCTGCCGCCGAGGCTCCGCCTCTCCCTTCCCTCTTCCCCACCCGCGCGAGGAGCAGCCGCCGGCGGACTGCTGTTTCCCCACCGCCTCCTCTGGTGAACATCGAGCAGGAGCAGGAGCAGTGTATTGTTGGATGCACACTTGGGGCTGCGGGTTGCACAGGAGAGGACAACACCAAGGTATGACATGCTTCTAGTTCTCTAGTCTATACTACTATTAGATGGTCGTACACTTGTACTTGGTGTCTTGTTTTTTGAAGCCTTCAAGGACTCGACCAAGACCAAGACCACCATGGTTACTTCTAATATTTGAACCTTCATCAGTAACTAAAGAATCAACCATGGCAGACTTGCTAACATGGAACAGGGCATGAACATGCCGTTTGAAGAATTCTTCTTCTTGGGTAGTATCCCCCTTGAATCCACATGGACGGGTCTCATACTCGAGGAAAAAATTGCACTTCGCCAGTGCCACTGTCTTCACTGATTCCCGGATGATGCTGAGGCTGGCGTGCCTGAGAGACCATGTCCTCTCCCACAACTTGACAGCTCCAACACCCATCATAAAGGCAGTGCCCATCACGAACAGGGTCCCGTGGTCGGAGATACACCATAGAAACTAACCATATCTTCGGTCTGTTCGTTGGTTGGTTTCAAGGCTGGTTTGGGCTGGTTGGTACTGGTTTGTTGTGAGAGGAAAACACTGTTGGCTGGCTGATTTGGGCTGGTTGAAACCAACAAGCGAACAGGGTGCTTGCATGTTACATCAAAAATAAATTTTACTACTGTTGTAACCAGGGAATCAGCAAATCATATATTGGCCTTGTTTGGTACAGCTTATCAGGGAAGCGCTTCCTAGATAAGCGCTTCTCAGATAAGCTGCACAAATAGAGTAAAAGTGACGGTCAAAATAAGTTGGTCTGATTCAGCTTCTGATTTTTTAGTACAAATGAGAGTGGTGAGAGTGAGAATAAACGTGACCAAAATAAACTGTAAAAAAGCATACCGTTTGGTTGTTGGTTTCAGCTTATTTTGACCATAAGCAGCTTATAAGCTGTACCAAACAAACCCATCGTCACGAAGGGAACTTATTCATGCGAAACCATATAATCCAGCAGTTACCCAATTAAGGACACTGCCCATATTGTCATCATCAGTTGCCGCTAACTAATCTGCGGTCGAGTCATATTGTTCACCTGTCTGTCAAAGGTGGAGAGCATGACGATGTCGAGGAATAAGCTAGTGGTGTCACCGTTCAGTGGCACGTCTGAAGATTCAGTAGTCAATCAGGCTGAATAGTTGTCGTCTGATTGTAACTGATATAATTCTATAAATTGCAATCTTTGTCAATAATAATTAATTCCTGCAAGAAACCTGTAGCCATGAACTATTACAGGAAAAATTAAGAGACGTACATAGAAATTCTACAAACATGTCCTACACATAACTGGAACAGGCAAGTAACAAGTCCAAGTTGACAATGACTAGAAGCAAATTGACAGACTGCAGCCAGTACTAATTAAATATGCCACAGCCAGAGAAAATATGAATCAAGCGAAAAAAGGAGTTAATAAGCAAAAGATGCCCAACGCAAATTTATATTTACATGCTACAATAACTCATGCACTAACGCAGTTCTAAAATCAATATATAAATGCCTACCGAACACTTCAGGTTTTTTGACTTACAGAGCTAGATATTCTTAATTGGGTTGCATGTACACTGCTAAACAAGTGGAGCCACCATCATGACTATGTCCCTTCACCTCCTTTTCAATGGCTTTGTCCAGCCCAGTGCCTCAGCCGGGATCGCTACAAACCAGCATTTGGGTATCTGGGTATAGCCATCAAATTAATTTGGGTATCTGGGTATAGCCATCGAATTCATTGATATGTGCAAGAGTATGTATTAAAAAAAATAATTTCACATGTTATGTATCAAAAAAATCACTTTAGCAATTGTGTAGCCTCAGTACAAAATTAGTTGAGTGGATCATAATGTTACTGGGCATTTGGGTATTTGTGTCACTGTCCTGAATGTTGACGAAGTCTTTAGAGGTTACAGAATGAGGTTACTAAGCTGATTATGATTATCATTTTGCAAGGAATAAAGGTGATGAAGTCTTAATTTTCCATTGATATGTGCATCAGAAAATGCATGTAACTCTATGCTGCATTGCTGCAAGTCTGCCTTGGTTGTACTAGAGGAAATTCTTCCTTTGATATTAATTGATAAGAGTCCGAGGTTCTTTGAGTGCCAAAGTGGAGCTCCTCCCTTTTGAATCCATTGGCAACATTCTTTTGCACATAAGCATACAAGGAAAGAGGATTGAGAGGATACTCACTCACCTTGACGGGGGCTTTTTACATATTTACCATTATTACGATCGCCACTTACAGGAATCGCACTCTTAGAATGACGCTTACAAATTTAGCCGTTTTAGTTCGCGCTCCTTTCATTTTTACCACTTTCGCCTATGTGGCACGCCAGCTCGTGCTGACACGCTGGCACCGGCACGGGAAATGACCCCGCTGCCCCCGGCCATCTTTCAATTAGACGCGTCGTTGCCCTCTCCCTTTTCCCCCTCCCCATTTCGTTCGCCGCCGCCTCCTTCCTTTGCCCGCCCGCCGCCCCCATCCTGCTTGTCTCCACCGCCATGGCCACCACGGACGGCAACCTTGGTGTTCTTTGACACATCCATCATCGACGGATCGAAGGTACGTGCCCTACTTCGTAACTGGGACACAGAGCCCGCACCGAGTAGGGTTAGGGATTAGGTTAATGTTCGCTGATTTCGTCTTGCTCTGCTATTTTCTTCATAGGCGATTGATGTAGTACGTCTCCATCTGATCCGTGTCGCAATGGCCACTGGTGATTGCCCTCCTTGGTAAGCACTTTACCACAGTAGGTGTGTAGTACTTAGTCTGTACTTGCTCATGTTTTTCCATGTCTATGATGATGCCAGGATCGATCCTGGCAATGCATTTAGGCTAGTTGTTAAGGTTGGTCCATATGTTGCTGATGAATATGGTCCAGTGGATATGGCAGAGCAGCAGCATGGCATCTGGTTTGATAGGAACGATCAGTGTTCTCTTGCTAAATTCCATGATGATTTATCAACAAAGACTATCTGGGGGCCTTCTCAAACACTTGCAGTCTAGGTTGTAGACCAAGAGACTGGCTCTGAGTGGAAGCTTAGGAGGGATGAACATGTGCAGCAAATGATTATGGACCACTGGGATGAGAGGGTGGCTTTTCTTACAGTTGATGTTGTCAAGAAAGGTGTGTGTAATGACAATGCTAGTTCAGTTGCTTCTAGAGCTAGATGTGTCTCTGGTGTGACTAATGAACATAGTGCAGAGCCTAATGATGTTGAAGGCTGTGGTGATACTTGTAGCACCCCACCCCCCATGATGAACAACCTGCAGTAGTAGTTGATTGGAGCATTCTAACCATTCAAGAGAACCCTAAAGATGATGGTACTGCTACACAGCTTGTTGATGAGGATTAGATATATGAGGCTATGGGATTCAAGGAAGCTGAGGCAAGAGAGGAAGAACATGGTACACAAGAGGTGCCAATTCCAGCTATGTCAGCACAGATGCATGAAGACATGAATGTAGCAGCTGTTGATGTTGATGACATTGCTCATGAAGAGCCACTGTATGAATGGGACAGGGACAATCCTGATATGAGTGTAGGCACTATGTATCCCAGCATGGAGGAGCTTAGGCTAGCAATTAAACAATATGCTATAAAAAGGGAGTTTGAGCTTGTTACTGAGCATTCAGACACAGAAAGATACAGGGTCTGCTGTGGTGCTCTAGGCTGCCCATGGAAACTTAGAGCCAGAACCCAACATGATGGCAGTGTCAGGGTACATTTTCTGATTTTATACACATGTTTGTTGTAGTTTTTGTTTGCATTGCATCTTCTCCATTGAACTGGTGGTTTGAAGCCTTTCAATTATACTTATGTATGGCTTTTTTTGTACATGCAGATTCAAATAAATAAACAAGATCATAAGTGTGCATCTACATAAAGGGTTGAAGCTAACACTATGGCCTCAATAAAATGGGTGGCTGTCTATGCGGGACCCACAGGATACCCCGCAAGGGAGAGAGAAGATCTAGTCTAACTAGGATTCTTCCCATGTAATCTTAGTAGTAGTACTATTCAGTAATCCTACTAGGAACTCTTATTATAAACCGACTAGGACTCTGGCCTCCTGACTATATAAAGGAGGGCAGGGCTCCTGGGGAAGGGAACAACAGATCACGGTTTCTACAACACAATCAATCCAACGCAGAGGTTAACGCCGACTAGACGTAGGGCTGTTACTCGACCACAGTCGAGGGCCTGAACCAGGATAAATCGACTGTCTCTTGCGTTCACCATCGAGTTCTGCATACGCTGAAGCCCGAACAATACTGCCCCGAGGACCCCCATGGTAGGCTATCGGTGGTAAAACATCGACAGCTGGCACGCCAGGTAGGGGCTTTCGGTGAATTTGCATCCGAGAGCTCGATGGACCTCAACAACATGATCTTCTCAACGGGATCAACTTTCATCTTTGGCTCATGGATCTACGAGGCGGACAACAATGGCAAGCTCCAAAGTCGTCTCCTCGAGGATTCAAAACACCATGAAGACGATTCTATTCCGACGACCACGACAGATCAAATCTCCGGAGGATTCGCGCAGCTCATAGTGTCTGATTCAACTCAGGTTCTGTAGCTTTGCGCATCCGACTCAAATTCGAGCTCCGCATCCGAGTTGGAGTCTTATCCGAGTCCTTTTGGGAAACCGAGTTCTTTTCCGATGGGACTTAAGAACGCGGCCCTGACCTATCAAGAATACAACTTAGAGTACGCATAGAATCCCTTCAAGAAGTCGGATCTTCCTCCACTCGGACTCCTAAACATGGCAACATCTTATCAGGCACAGCTCAGAGAAGTCCTCGATCCAGTACTAAGAATGCCACTGAAGGGAGCTCAGGAAGGTCTCGTCCTGACTGTAACATCTCAAGACTGCATCGTTCACTGGCCAGACTCCATTCCTGAAGATAGTGGAACCCAACTAGTTGGCACAACAACAACAGCAATCCTACCCTATCAAGAAGGGGATTCGATCTGTAATCATGAAGCATCTACTAAAATTATCAACAACTGTGACAGCATGGGAAACAACACCTATGACGAAGCAATTCACATGTGGGAGGTGTTCATGGTTCATCGTCCATGATCACCTTTGGACCCACCAGAAGCACCTGACATCAGGTCATCAGATGAATCAGAATCCAACATATCACCCTTTGCCTAGGGCTACGATGGAGAAACCGAGAGTCAGAAACAAGCTAGAGAAAGGAAAAACAAGTTGAAGCAAGGGCGCCAACACTATGCTAGGCAGCGCAGGGAAGCCTGGATCAGATACGAGTCAGAGTTGGCTGAATACGACAGAAGAAAATCACAACGAGAAGTCGAAGGAAGATGCACGGCAAATACGCCTTACGATAAGATTCGAGAAGCATTAGAAGAACTCAGAGCAACTTCACATCCCGGGGAGAAGTATGAACAGCTCCAAGACTTGCTCCGGTCAACGATCCTGAGAACGCATGAAGAGAGAGCCCAATCAAGACTACCCGCCAGATCAACAACCCACAGGCAAGAAGATCAAAATCAAAGGAAGTCCGCTTTCGAAAGACTTGGGCTAGGTGGAAGCCATACGGAGAAAGTAGGAAGGAACATAATCAAGACCACCAATTTGAACAACCAAGAAAGACCAGGAGTAGGGTACCTACCTAGACAGCCTCGCAGAATTATTCCCATCAAAATGACAGTTGGCCAGAAGGAGGTGCCGAATCCGAATTCAAAGAAGCCAGAACACATGATAGATTCCCCTGTTTCGCGAACAGGCTTGCGTCAGTACGATTACCTCACAAGTTCAAACCGTCTGTCGATGTTTCACCATCGATAGCCTGCCACGGGGGTACCTGGGGCAGTATGTTCGGGCTTCGGCGTATGCCGAACTCGATGGTTTACGCAAGAGACAGCCGATTTATCCTAGTTCAGGCCCTCGATCGTAGATCGAGTAATAACCTTACGTCCAGTCAGCCTTAGCCTTTGCGTTGGATTGATTATGATCTGCCCTGTTCTCTCAGGAGCCCTGCCCTCCTTTATATAGTCAGGAGGCCAGAGTCCTAGTCGGTTTATAATGAGATTTCCTAATAGGATTACCTAATAGTTCTACTACTACGATTATATGGGAAGAATCCTAGTTGGACTAGATCTTCTTTCTCCCTTGCGGGGTATCCTATGGGTCCCGCATCGACAAGCCCCCGAGCACTTCATGGTTGAGCTCTGAAAATCTCGCTCTGCTCCTTCTAGTCTTGTTGAGTAGGAACAAAATGTCATCCGAGTGTTTTCTGGAGTGAAACCTTGTAGCGCTTCTTGGGATCTTTGGGTGGTGAGTGCTTTTTGAAGAAAAAGTGCATCCATTTGGTTGTAGCCCCCGAGCCTCTTGCTATTTGGAACAAGGAGCTGGAGGATCTTGTCTTGAAGTTGCTCTGATTGTTCGTTGAAATTTTATCAAAAAGAACTCGAACATGGCTTGTTCCGGGTTCTTTTTGCCGTAATGTCTTGAAGTGGTCTGCGTTGAGGAAGCCTTTTGGTGACGTGCGCTTTTTCAAAGAAAAAGTGCACTCACTGAGTGTAGCCCCCGAGCCTCTTGCTATTTGGAACAAAAAGTTGGAGGGTCTTGATCCTTTATGTTGTTTGAAAATTTGTGTTCTGAAGTAGTCCCCGAGACTTGGATTATGTCATCATCCGAGTAGTTTTGCGGCACCTTTCCGAAGTGGCCCTTTAGTCTTGGATTAAACCATCATTCGAGTAGTTTCGCGGCAAGTAGCCTCCGAGCTTATGTCCGGTGTTGCTTTTGTTTGCAAAAGTTGGAGGGTCTAGATTCTTGTCTTCAAAAAATTCTGGGGCTATGTATCCCGCAGCCCCGTGCTTTCTCCGAGTTCTTCTCTTTAGAAAAGAAGTCAGATGAAGAGTCTTGATGTGTCATCATTGTAGTCTTGAGTTTCTTGTATTCTTGGTCCTTTGTCTTTGGTTCCGAGCCTCCGGGAGTAGTTGAAAATGAGGGCCGAGCTCCCTAGCTCAGTGTTGATTAAGCTATGATGCTGGCCGAGCCCTCAAGCATATATCCGTGTCGTTTTGTTCAGGAAGAACTCGGATGCGTGGTTTTGGCGTATTCTTTGATAGTCTGCTGTTGTCAGATGTAGTTGTATGGTGGTGGTTGAGTGTAAATGCCTTTTGTTCACAGGTTGTACTGTGCTGGTATATTCTTCCGAATATGCCCATCTTCGAGTACTGTTTCCTCTCGCCTGAGTCATTCATTATTGTGTCCTATCTTTTCACTGTGTCCTTTGTTAGGCTTATTTCGTTGGTACTCCTAGTCCATATGCGCCGATCCTTTGGTCTATAAATACTGTCCCGGAGTGCTTGTTTTCATTCATTGGATATTCTGTTGAAACCTTGGTGGTCATGAACATGGTAGTTTGTGAAGTAGAGCAGCCCCTGGGCATGTTTTGTAGTTTCTATGTGTCTTATCGTAGCTGGAGGAAGTCTTGTGATAGGGATTAGAGGTAGGCTAATCCCGCGACAGCATTGTGCCAGGATGTACGTGGTGGTAGTTGGAGGAAGTCTTGTGATGTGGGCTTCGTTCCTTCATCTGGCAGTTCTGGGTTGATCCTCGTCGCCTGTCTTGAGACCGTCCGGTGTAGATCAACACCATATCCAGCATCACATCGGTCTTGGGTAGACAGATGCCTGCCGGCCTTCTATGCTCCATGTTGCCCTACCGTGCTGTCGATTTCCGCCTTGGATGCACTGCGTCCGTCCTTTGAAGAAAACAGTGTAACTGATGGCGGTTTGTCCTTCTAGGTAGCAATTTGGGACACGTAGTCGTTCTAGAGCCTAGTCGTGTCCGTGTTCCTCTTTGCTACTTTGCTTTTCGTGGTGCTAAGTTCGTTGGGTCTTGTAAGATTTGTAATCTTCTATTTTTGAAGTCGCTTGTAATGTAACGAATCTTGTCTTCTGAGTTGTCTTTGACTTTTCTGTTGTGATCCCTGTCATTCATGAGACTACCGAGTTCTTTCTTACATAACCGGGTTCTTTTGTTCCTCATGAGGTAGCCCTTTCTTTCTTCTTGGTTTGACGGGTTGTTCTTGTATCAATCTGATAATCCTGCTATGGCGTTGGACGGATAAGTCTGAAATCTGCCCGTTGGTTTTTACTGTTGTGAGGATTCGTGCCCTCCGTCGTTTTAGCTGCGTCGGTAAATGGACCGTTGCGTTCCCACACTGTGCTTTAACGGGCCTTGTGGGCCGTTTGTATCAATGAGAAATCTATTTAAAGACCTTTTATCTTCCTTTCCCTTGTCGCCCAGCTCTTGCCTTTAAACCCTAGTTCTCAGAAATCTGCCGCCGTCATTGTCGCCATCACCCGAGCACCATCATTCTAGCTTCATCTTCCTTAGCGCCTTTTTTGCTTCTGCCAGTTCATGGGAAAGAAGAAAACCGCAAGCAAGTCTCAGGCGACCTTCGTGGACGAGGAGTCATCCCTGTCTTTGATTGAAAACCAGGAGTTCGTGGCCATGAGGGCAGCTCAGAAGGTTTGGCCGGCTCCAACAACAAGCGAAGACCAGCTACGCAAGCTCGTTAGTGATGGCTTGATCCAAAGCAAAGTCATCGCTGAATGGAGAGTTTCGGGCGAGCATCGGGTTCTGGCTCCGGGTCCTGGTGAGATTGTCCTTTTTGTTTCCTTTGTCCGCGCTGGACTTTATCTTCCTGCTTCCGCCTTCCTTCATCAGTTTCTTGGTTATGTCAGGGTTAGTCTGAACCATCTAACCCCTAATGCCATTCTCTATCTTTCTGTTTTTGTTCACCTTTGTGAAGCCTTCCTTGGGATCCCTCCTTCTCTATCTCTTTTTCGCTTTTTCTTTCGTCTGAAACCTCAACCCCGCCGTGAAGAAACCAGTGCCCTCGGCGGTTGCGGGATTCAGTTTCGCCAGGGTCTCAAAATTAAGTTTTTTGATTATGACCTGGTCGATTCTGTCAAAGATTGGCGTGCCGAGTGGTTTTACGCTGCCAATTTGATCCCTTCTCTTGTCGTTCACTCCGGATCCGGTCCTGTGGTGAATGACCGATGGGACAAGAAGCTTGAGTCACCTGCTGAGATTCAAGCGATCCAGCCACTCCTTGATAGGATTAGCATGCTAAAACAGCATGGTTTGACCAGCTTTGGTATTGTTTCAAGCTTCCTTCGTCGTCGGGTTCAGCCCTTGAAAGAGCGGGAACATCTCGGCTTTGAGTATTCTGGAGCCGAGGATCCTTCACGCATGGTCCCAGCTCTTGAGCTGACCGGTGAGGAGGTACTCGAGCGCCTCCAGAAGATGCTGAAAGGAGTGAGCGTCATTCCTCCTGCCTTCTCTGAGTTCTCGGCCATCAACCCGCCCCCAGCTGTGAGTTGTCTATCTTTTTTATTTGAGTTCTTTATGTACTCTTGCTGCATCCGTTCTTGCTTAGCTTTTCCTTGTCTCGGTGTTTTATCTTTTTTCGCAGGAGCTTGGGCAGAACTTTGTCGATCCGATCCCCCTTGATGTTCTCCCTGCCGTGGCGGAGACTGGGGATCGTCTAGCTGGTACTTCTGCAATTAGTAAGTCTCAAACCTTTACAGCCCTTCCTGGGGTTTCTTTCAGATTTGTTGATGTATATGAAGAGTATGTTCCTCGTCTAGTCCCTCGCGGTCCTCGCAGTGTCCCAAAGAGGGGGCAAATGGATGGGTCTTCTTCTGGCTTGCCTGTCTCCAAGAAGCCTCGCAAACCAAGTACTCCTTCAGGTACTCCAGTTGTTGCTAGCATGCTCTTAGGTGAGCACATTTAATACTCTTTGTTCTTTTATTTTCATGTTTCTCTCTTGAACCGAGTACTTTTCATCTCCTTTTCAGCAGGTGCTCTGGTTTTGTTGGCTGAGGGAGAAGAGGATGATGAAGTCCCCCTCATCATGCGGCGGTGAGTTGTTTTTCATATTCTTGTTGCATTGAATTTCTCCTTTTTGTTTTGAATTTTAGTCTTGAACTTTTTGAAGTAATCGGAGGTTGGTGTGAGTTCTTCCGATGCTCCCGCGCCGACTTCTTCTGAAGCTCTGGTGTCGAGTTCTTTGGTTGCCTCTGTCCTGAGCTGTACCGCTCCTTCGGTGCGGAGTTCTTCCACGGCTCCAGCCCCGGCTTCTTCCACGGCTCCAGCCCCGGCTTCTTCCACGGCTCCAGCCCTGGCTTCTTCCGTGGCTCCGTTGTCTGCTGTCCCGCTCCCGTCGCCGGGTGGTGGGGACGTCTTTGCCGTCGTGGTTCCCCCTATGAGGCTTTCTCTTGGCTTCGTGAAGAAAAAAGTAGTCGGGTGAGTAGATTCTAGCTTTATCTTTTTGGCTTTTATCTTCCTTCCTCTGGTTCTTATTGGTGCTTCCTTTTATCACTTTTCAGTGTTTCGTCTTCTCTAATTTCTTCATCGACTTCTTCTCTGCCTCCTGCCGTGCCAACGAGTTCCGAGCCTCGAGACTCACAACATTATGTTGATGAAGTCACCACGGGGGCTTCAGAGCTACCTGGTGGAGTTGCGGACTTGGTCGCTCCGGAGGTAACTGTGGCCGTCGCGCCGGGTTCTTCTGAGGGTTTGGCTCCGGCTTCCCTGGAGGTTGCTTTGGTCGTTCCTCCTTCGCCCCAGCCGGCCTCTCCTTCCCCTTCTCTTGTCTCCGGCGGCCCCTCCTTTTCCGGTGACGTGGTGCAACAGTTCGATGCCACTCATCGGTTATCGGAGCTGACCGTAGCCTAGGGGAGCTTGTCGACCCTCACGACTTCTTTTGGTGAAAAGCTCCAGGTAGGTTTTACTGCCACTCCTCTTTTTCATGCTTGTTTTTCTTCTATCCTTACGCCTTGTTTCTCTTTGCCTCTTTTTGCTCAGTCTTTTTCTCGTGATCATTCTGGCTTCTTTTTCTCATCTAAAAATGAGAGGAAGTTGTCTTCGGAGGTGGATGCTCTGAAAGCCGATCTTGACCTCCTCCGGGCTGAGTTGGAGACGGAGCGTCAAATGCACCAAAAGGAGGAGAAAGCCCTTCGCGCCCGGGTAGTGGAGACGGAGAAACAGAGAGATGCTGCGGTGGAGTCTGCGAAGAATGAATGCAAAGGTGCGGCGGGTTCTGCCTGTTTTTTCTTGTATTTTGACTTCTTTTTCCGCTGACTTGTTCTTGGGTGTCCTGTCTAGCTCTCTGAGTTGAGAAGCAAAAGCTCTCGGAGAGTATTGATGAAATGAGGGCCCTTGTCCGTTCTAGTCATAATAGAGCTGAGGAGGTAATTACTCATGCTGAGGAAGAACTCGCCCTTGCTAAGCTGATTAGGCGCGGAGCTGACAGAGATCATGTGCAGGCCCAAAAAACTATTGAAGGCTTGTCCGGGAAGCTGGCGACGGCTACTGAGAATTGGAATGCTTTGTGGAAATCTTTTCGTTCAGTAGCCGATGTCCTCCGGACTCCGGTGGATGACGGGCAATCTTGGGCGCAGTTTATTCCCCGGATTCCGACTCGTTTCCAAGAGTTCGCGAAGAGGTGTGCCCAAGTATGTACCAAGAATGTGCTGGCCCAGGTCCGGGTCCTTGCTCCAGAGGCGCCTCTCTCCAAGATAGCAGAAGAAGCTGAAAGCCAAGAATATCTTGATGCCGTTGAAAGGATGGAGCCTGAGGTCGGAGATCTAGCTAGTAGGGTTGTAGATAGTCTAAATATTGACATTTCCCTTTCTGATGACAACGCCTGACTCGATTGAGCATCCCCTTGTAATATTACACTCCTTTTTAAATGAAGATTCTTTATTTTTGTTGATGTATTCTTTGCCTGGGTGCGGTTGAAGTTATTTGACTTGCTAAGTACCTTGTCCTATTCCCGTCTCTGCTCCGTAAAACAACTCTGTGCGTTATTCTGACGAGGCCCCTCGATTTGTCAAGAACTTTTCTTTTCTTCCTCCTTTGTGATCCGTCGAGTGCTTTGTCCGTGCTATGACTTGTTAGATGTAGATCTTTGCGTTAACAACCTTTCGCCTACGCTATGTAAAACAACTCGGTATAGAATGTTGCCTCGACAAACTTCGGCATCCGAGTGCTTTCTTGAGTGGCGCTTGTGCTTTTTTGTGAGGAAAAAATATTCCTATCTGGATGTAGCCCCCGAGCCTTTTGCTTTTCGGAACGAAGTGCTGGAGGGTCTTTTGAAGTTAAATTTCGGTTGACTCAGCCAATTTGCTTTTTGTTAGCTTTTAGCTACCCTCATCGGCGAGTTCAAGCATTTTTTCAGCTATTTTGCTCTTGGCCGGGATGCTCAGGCATGTTTTCAGCCATTTTGCTTTTTTGTTTCGGGTGTTAGCTTTTAGCTACCCTCATCGGCGAGCTCAAGCATTTTTTCAGCTATTTTGCTCTCGGCCGGAATGCTCAGGCATGTTTTTAGCCATTTTGCTTTTTGTTTCGGGTGTTAGCTTTTAGCTACCCTCATCGGCGGGCTCAAGCGTCTTTTCAGCTATTTTGCTCTCAGCCGGGATGCTCAGACATGTTTTCAGCCATTTTGCTTTTTGTTTCGGGTGTTAGCTTTTAGCTACCCTCATCAGCGGGCTCAAGCGTCTTTTCAGCTATTTTGCTCTCGGCCAGAATGCTCAGGCATGTTTTCAGCCATTTTGCTTTTTTGTTTCGGGTGTTAGCTTTTAGCTACCCTCATCGGCGGGCTCAAGCGTTTTTTCAGCTATTTTGCTCTCGGCCGGAATGCTCAGGCATGTTTTCAGCCATTTTGCTTTTTGTTTCGGGTGTTAGCTTTTAGCTACCCTCATCGGCGGGCTCAAGCGTCTTTTCAGCTATTTTGCTCTCAGCCAGGATGCTTAGGCATGTTTTCAGCCATTTTGCTTTTTGTTTCGAGTGTTAGCTTTTAGCTACCCTCATCGGCGGGCTCAAGCGTCTTTTCAGCTATTTTGCTCTCGGCCGGAATGCTCAGGCATGTTTTCAGCCATTTTGCTTTTTGTTTCGTGAAAACAACTCGTTGGAAGTCATGACAAGACATGCTGTGGATGAATATCATCTTTATTGATCATGAGTATAAACTAATACATATGTTGTTGAAGAGTATTGTCTTTCGTTGATTGTGAACGTAGGTCCCTTGTGGCTTGCATATCTGTTTTTTCTTGAGTTGTTTTTACGCGTAGAATCTTCTTAGCTGGCTGATGTGCCATGTATTGCTGACTTCTTTTCCATCTTCGGTTATTAACTTGTATGTGCCTGGTCCGGTGACTTTTGTGACAATGAACGGGCCTTCCCATGGACTGAGTAGCTTATGTCGTCCATCAGTCTTTTTTATCCTTCTTAGCACTAAGTCTCCAACTTGTAGTGATCGAGGTTGGGTACTCTTGTTGTAGTGCCGTCTTAAACCTTGTAGGTATCTGGCTGATTGGAGGGTAGCATTTATTCTGACTTCTTCTGAGCTGTCGAGTTCTAATCTTCTTGTGTATTCTGCTTCTCCTTCATCATATTGTTCTATTTTTGGGGATGTCCAGATCAAGTCGGCGGGTAGTACGGCCTCTGACCCATAAACTAGGAAGAAGGGTGAGTGGCCTGTTGCTCTGCTTATTTGAGTTCGTAGCCCCCTGTCGATGTTTCACCACCGATAGTCTGCCACGGGGGTACCCGGGGCAGTATGTTCGGGCTTCGGCGTATGCCGAACTCGATGGTTTACGCAAGAGACAGCCGATTTATCCTGGTTCAGGCCCTCGATCGTAGATCGAGTAATAACCTTACGTCCAGTCGGCCTTAGCCTTTGCGTTGGATTGATTATGATCTGCCCTGTTCTCTTAGGAGCCCTGCCCTCCTTTATATAGTTAGGAGGCCAGAGTCCTAGTCGGTTTACAATGAGATTTCCTAATAGGATTACCTAATAGTTCTACTACTACGATTATATGGGAAGAATCCTAGTTGGACTAGATCTTCTTTCTCCCTTGCGGGGTATCCAGTGGGTCCTGCATCGACACCGTCTAATCACTCTAAGTATGATGGCAAAACTGAACCAAGGCAATGGCTCAGAATATATTCACAATCAATTGAACTAGCCGGAGGTGACGATGATATCAAGACCATGTTCTTTCCCATGGCACTAGAAGCCATGCCTCTCCAATGGTTCGACAAATTAAATCCAGGATTTATCAGAAATTGGGAGGACTTGCAAAGAGCTTTTTGTGAAAATTTCGCAGGAATCATTACACACCCAATCACTCATGCAGAACTGAAAGGACTCAAGCAAAAGGGAGGCGAAAGTCTCAGAAATTACTATCGATGATTCGGCGAACTACGGGCTCAAGTGCATGACATCACTGAACGAGAAGTAATTGAAGCTTTCTCTCACGAAATCATGGCTAGGTGGCAATTTTAAGACTTCTGCAAAGAAAATCTGAGAAACAATGAAGAATTCAGACAAACAGTGGAAAAGATGATTACTGCAGAAGAAAAAACACGAGAGAGGTTCCCGGATAGAAGCAACCAGGACAACCCAGACAAGCAAACTCATCGAAATAGCAGACATCAAGAAAGAAAACGTAGACCAGACAATACCGTGGCAATAGCCGACAAATCAAAGAAGTTTTCCAAACCCAGAAGATATGATGACATTGAAAACATACGTTGCCCATTGCACCCTAATGGGAGGCACACCATCGGAAATTGCTACACTTTCAATGATCGATACATAAGAAAAGATAGTAAGGAGAACACCAAAGAGGACAATCAGAAAAAAGATGAAGACAACCACGAGGACAAAGGATTCCAAAAACCCAGGGGAACGGTAGCAGTGATCTTCTCAGGGGCTCCAGATTGCAGAAGCAAACATCAAGAAAAACTAGCACTATGGACTATCATGACAGCAGAACCGGCTACACCAAGATATCTCAATTGGTCACAGTATCCTATCCAATTTACCAGAGAAGACCAATGGACTAGCGTGAGAAACGCAGGCCATTATCCACTGGTTCTAGATCTAACTATTGCTGGTATGACTGTCACCAAAGTACTAATCGACGGGGGAGCTGGACTCAACATCATCTTTTCAGAAACACTAAGGAAGATGGGACTACAACTCGCCGGGATGATCACACCAACAAGCACACCTTTTTACGGAATAGTACCTGGCAAAGCAGCCATGCCACTCGGACAAATTACTCTACCAGTCACTTTTGGAAAACCCTCGAACTACCGTACAAAATTCATCAAATTTGAGGTGGCGGACTTTGAGTCATCATACCATGCAATTCTCGAACGACCGGCACTAGCAAAATTCATGGCGATACCGCATTACTCGTATTTGCTGCTCAAGATGCCAGGACCTAATGGAGTACTTTCCCTTTGAAGTGACTTAAAACACGCTTTTGACTGCGATGTTCAAGCAATCCAGATTGGAGCCAAAGCACAAGATGACCAAAGTAGAAGAGAAATAGCCACCGTTGCTGCAGAAATAAACCCAGAGGAGCTAGGGATACCGGCTAAAAAGCCCGGCATCCTAGCACCACCAAAAGAACCCGACGTCAAACAAATCGACCTGGGCACTGGTGATGCCTCAAAAACAGCAATCATCAGCACCCACCTCTCGGCAAAATAAGAATTCACGCTCACCAACTTTCTTTGGGACAACAAAGATATATTCACATGGAAATCGGCCGACATGCCAGGTGTCCCAAGGGAGTTGGCTAAGCACGAAATCGATGTCAATGAAGGCTCTAAGCCTGTAAAACAACGGCTACGACGATTCTCACCCGACAAAAAGGCAGCGATTAAAAAGGAAATCACAAAACTGATGGCAGCCGGATTCATCAGAGAAATCCTTCATCCAGACTAGCTAGCAAACCCGGTCCTTGTGCAGAAGAAGAACATGGATGAGTGGTGCATGTGCATCGACTACATAGATCTCAACAAACATTGCCCAAAAGATCCGTTCGGGCTACCACGCATTGACCAGATAGTTGACTCAACAGCAGGGTCTGCACTATTATCCTTTCTCGATTGCTATTCAGGGTATCACCAGATCGTATTAAAAGAACAAGACCAGAGCAAGACATCTTTCATTACTCCGTTCGGTGCTTACTGTTACAAGACCATGTCGTTTGGACTAAAGAACGCTGGCGCCACATACCAAAGAGCTATCCAAACTTGCCTTAGGGATCAAATCAGTGAAAATGTGGAGGCATACGTGGATGATGTAGTGGTGAAAACAAAGAACCCAGACACTCTGATTGAAGATTTAAAGCAAACCTTCGAAAACTTGAAGAGATGGAGATGGAAGTTGAACCCAAATAAATGTGTATTCGAAGTTCCCTTAGGACAACTACTCGGATTTTTGGTCAGTCAGCGCGGGATTGAAGCTAGCACCAAGCAAATTCGAGCTATAACAGAAATGGGCCCACCTAGAAGTATCAAAGATGTGCAGAAACTAACAGGATGCATGGCGGCCCTCAACCGTTTCATATCAAGACTCGACGAAAAAGGACTACCTTTCTTTAAACTACTAAAGAAGACAGATAAGTTCGAATGGATAAAAGAAGCCAATGAAGCTTTCAAGAAACTTAAGGCATACCTCACATCCTCACCAATTCTCACACCCCCAAGGAAAGACGAAGATATGATGCTATACATTGCGGCGACTACTGCTGTGGTCAGCACGGCAATAGTCGTAGAAAGAGAAGAAGAAGGACGCATGTATAAAGTACAACGACCCATATACTACATCAGCAAAGTATTATCTGAATCAAAAATACGGTACCCGCATGTGCAAAAACTACTCTACGCCCTATTGATCACTTCACGCAAGCTTCGCCACTATTTTGAAAGCCACCAGATCACAGTGGTGACAGACTTCCCGCTCGGAGACATCTTACACAATAGAGATGCGACGGGATGCATATCAAAGTGGGCAGTTGAACTCAAAGCTCTTAACATCGATTTCAACCCGCGGAAAGCAATCAAGTCTCAAGCCCTTGCCGATTTTGTGGCCGAGTGGATAGAGATTCAATAGCCTTTATCAGATACAATCCTTGACCACTGAAAGATGTACTTTGATGGGTCACTCAAGCTAGGAGGAGCCGGCGCAGGCATTCTCCTAATTTCTCTGGATGGAAAACAACTTAAATATGTCCTTCAGATATTATGGCAAGCTACAAACAACAAAGCAGAATACAAAGCTCTCATTCACGGGCTACGAGTGGCAATTACTCTCGGAATCAAGCGATTACTCATATACGGCGATTCGGCAGTAGTCATCAACCAAGTCAACAAAGATTGGGACTGCACCAAAGAAAACATGGGTGCTTACTGCGCTGAAGTCCGAAAACTCGAAAAACATTTCCAAGGGTTAGAAATTATGCATGTCCTGCGCGATTCCAACATTGCAGCAGATGTCCTCGCTAAGCTCGGATCAGACAGAGCGAAGGTTCCACCCGGCGTATTTATAGAAGAGCTATCGGTTCCCTCTATCAAACAACCCAGTGAAACAACCCCTAAAATTCAGGCTAAAGGCGTTTAGATCTTGGTAATCAATACTTCATAGAGCCAAGTTTTCATCGACTATATCAAAGAAAATAAATTGTCAGCAGATAAAGCAGAAGCCACCCAAGTTATTTGTAGAAGCAAAAACTATGTTCTAGTAGGAGATAGACTTTATAGAAGAGCAGCATCATCAGGAGTACTCCTAAAATATGTCTCATTTGAAGAAGGCAAAGAGATCCTAAACGAAATACACTTAGGTTGCTGTGGAAATCATGCCGCTTCAAGAACACTAGTTGGCAAAGCATTTCGCACCGGATTCTACTGGCCAACCGCTTTGAAAGACACAGAAGAACTTGTTAGAAAATGCAAAGGTTGCCAAATGTTTGCAAGACAAGCCCATGTGCCAGCTCACAATCTTATCTACATCCCACCCGCTTGGCCTTTTCCCTGCTGGGGGCTGGATCAAGTAGGACCTCTGAAGAAAGGAAAAGGCGGCTTCGAGTACATCTTTGTAGCAATCGACAAGTTCACCAAGTGGATTGAATACAAACCACTCGCGAAATACAGCGTAGCCAAAGCAGTTGAGTTCATCCAAGACATTATGCACCGCTTTGGCATACCCAACCGAATCATCACAGATCTAGGCTCCCCCTTCATAGCTATAGAATTCAAAAGCTGAGCACAAGACTGTGGTTTCAGTATAAACTACGCGTCTGTTGCACATCTAGAAGCCAACAGACAAGTAGAAAGGGCTAATGGACTCATACTAGCCGGATTAAAACCAAGGTTATACGAAGAACTAGTGGACTATGGGTCCAAATGGATTGAAGAATTACCTAAAGTAGTATGGGGGCTACGAACTCAAATAAGCAGAGCAACAGGCTACTCACCCTTCTTCCTAGTTTATGGGTCAGAAGCCGTACTACCTGCCGACTTGATCTGGACATCACCAAAGCTAGAACAATACGATGAAGGAGAAGCAGAACACACAAGAAGATTAGAACTTGATAGCTCAGAAGAAGTCAGAGTAAACGCTATCCTCCAATCAGCCAGATACCTACAAGATTTAAGACGACACTACAACAAGAGTACCCATCCTCGATCATTACAAGTCGAAGACTTAGTGCTAAGAAGGATACAAAAAACTAACAGACGACATAAGCTACTCAGTCCATGGGAAGGTCCATACATTGTCACAAAAGTCACCGAACCAGGCACATACAAGTTAATAACCGAAGATGAAAGAGAAGTCAACAATACATGGCACATCAGCCAGCTAAGAAGATTCTACGCGTAAAAACAACTCAAGAAAAAACAGATATGCAAGCCACAAGGGACCAACGTTCACAATCAACAAAGGACAATATTCCTCGACAACATATGTATTAGTTTATATTCATGATCAATAAAGATGATATTCATCCACAGCATGTCTTGTCATGACTTTCAACGAGTTGTTTTCACGAAACAAAAAGCAAAATGGCTGAAAACATGCCGGAGCATCCCGGCCGAGAGCAAAATAGCTGAAAAGACGCTTGAGCCCGCCGATGAGGGTAGCTAAAAGCTAACACCCGAAACAAAAAGCAAAATGGCTGAAAACATGCCTGAGCATCCCGACCGAGAGGAAAATAGCTAAAAAGACGCTTGAGCCCGCTGATGAGGGTAGCTAAAAGCTAACACCCGAAACAAAAAGCAAAATGGCTGAAAACATGCCTGAGCATCCCGGCCGAGAGCAAAATAGCTGAAAAGACGCTTGAGCCCGCCGATGAGGGTAGCTAAAAGCTAACACCCAAAACAAAAAGCAAAATGGCTGAAAACATGCCTGAGCATCCCGGCCAAGAGCAAAATAGCTAAAAAGACGCTTGAGCCCACAGATGAGGATAGCTAAAAGCTAACACCCGAAACAAAAAGCAAAATGGCTGAAAACATGCCTGAGCATCCCGGCCAAGAGGAAAATAGCTGAAAAGACGCTTGAGCCCGCCGATGAGGGTAGCTAAAAGCTAACACCCGAAACAAAAAGCAAAATGGCTGAAAACATGCCTGAGCATCCCGGCCGAGAGCAAAATAGCTGAAAAGACGCTTGAGCCCGCCGATGAGGGTAGCTAAAAGCTAACACCCAAAACAAAAAGCAAAATGGCAGAAAACATGCCTGAGCATCCCGGCTGAGAGCAAAATAGTTGAAAAGATGCTTGAGCCCGCCGATGAGGGTAGCTAAAAGCTAACTCCTAAAACTAGTCGACCGAAATTAAGCTTAAAAAGACCCTCTAGCTCTTCGTTCCGAAAAGCAAGAGGCTCAGGGGCTACATCCAGATAGGAATACTTTTTCCTTAGAAAAGCACAAGCGCCACTCAAGAAAGCACTCGGATGCCAAAGTTTGTCAAGACAACATTCTATGCTGAGTCGTTTTACATAGCGCAGACGAAAGGTTGTCAACACAAAGATCTACATCTAACAAGTCATAGCACGGACAAAGCACTCGACGGATCACAAAAGAGGAAGAAAAGAAAAGTACTCGACAAATCGAGGGATTTCGTCAGGATAACGCACAGAGTTGTTTACAGAGCAGAGACGAAAATGGGACAAAGTACTCAGCAAGTCAAGTAACTCCGACCACATCCAGGCAAAGAATACATCAACAAAAATAAAGAATCTTCATTTGAAGAGGAGTGTAATATTACAAGAGGCTAGTCAATTGGATCAGGCATTGTCATCAGGAAGGGAAATATCAATATTAAGACTGTCTACAACCCTACTGGCTAAACCTTTGACCTCAGGCTCCATCCTCTCAACAGCATCAAGGTATTCTTGGCTATCAGCTTCCCCTGCTATCTTGGACAGAGGCGCCTCTGGAGCAAGGACCCGGACCTGGGCCAGCACATTCTTGGTACATACTTAAGTGCACTTCTTCGCGAACTCTTGGAAATGAGTCAGAATCCAAGGAATGAACTGAGCCCAAGATTGCCCGTCATCCGCTGGAGTCCGGAGAACATCAGCTGTTGAACGAAAGGATTTCCACAAAATGTTCCAATTTTCAGTAGCCGTCGCTAGCTTCCCAGACAAGTCTTCAATAGTTTTTTGGGCCTGCACAAAATCTTTATCAGCTCCACGCCTGATCAACTTAGCAAGTGCAAGTTCTTCTTCAGCATGAGTAATTACCTCCTCAGCCTTGTTATGACTTGTACGAACAAGAGTCTTCATTTCATCAATGCCCTCCAAGAGCTTTTTTCCTTCAACTCGGAGAGCTGGACAAGACACCAAACAACAAGTCAGCAGGAGGGAAAGGTTTGAATACTGAAAGAAACAAAGAGAACCCGGAATACCTTTACATTCTTTCTTCACGGCTTCCAAGCTCTTCATGGCCTCCGAGTTCTTTGAAGCCTCCTAGATAGCAGCACCTTTCTGTTTCTCCAACTCCTGGGCAACAGTGTCTCTCTGTTTCTCTGCCTCTACCACCCGGGCACGGAGAGCCTTTTCCTCTTTTTGATGCGACTTACGCTCAGTCTCCAACTCGGCCCGGAGGAGGTCAAGGTCAGTCTTCAGAGAACTTACCTCAGAGGACAACTTCTTCTCGGTTTCAGACGAAAAGAAGAAGCCGGTATGGTCATGAGAGAAAGTCTAAACAATTAAAGAAAGAGAAAAATAAGGCGTAATGATGAAGGCAAAACAAATGGCCTAAGAAAGAATCTCAGAAAAACTTACGTGAAGCTTCTCCCCAAAAGAAGTCGCAGAGGACGCCAAGCTCCCCTAGGCTGCGGTCAGCTCCGATAGCCGATGGATGGAATCAAACTATTGCACCACGTCATTGGTAAAAGAGGGACCGCCGAAAGCAAGAGAAGGGGAAGGAGAGGCCGGCTGGGGCAAAGAAGGAACGACCAAAGCAACCTCCCGGGAAGCCAAAGCCAATCCCTCAGAAGGACCCAACGCGACGGCCACAGTCACCTCCGAGGCGGCCAAGTCCACAACTTCGCCAGGTAGCTCCGAAGCCCCCGCAGCAACTTCACCAAAAGCATGTTGCGAGTCCTGAGGCTCGGAACTCAATGGCGACAGCGGAAGATTAAGAGCTAGGGTTTGAAGGCAAAAGAAAGGCAGTAAAGAAAAAGAGGACGAATGGTCTATAAATAAATTTTACAGCATTAGAAACGGCCCACCAGGCCCGTTAAAACACCGTGTGAGAACGCAACGGTCCATTTACCGATGGAGCTAAAACGACGGAGGGCACAAATCCACACAACGGTACAATCCAATGGGCAGATTTCAGACTTATCCATTCAGCACTTCTGTGGAGCCATCAGATAACTGCAAGAACAACCCATCCTCAAAGAAGAAAGGGAGGGTAACTTCTGAAGGAACAAAAGAACCCGGTTCTTGATAAAAAGAACTCAGAAATTCCATAAGCAACACAGCAGGAGAAAGCATGGCAACTAAGAAGGCAAGAATCTTTTTTATTAGAAATGAAATCAAGAAGTACAAGATTACACATCTTACAAGACC
Source organism: Miscanthus floridulus (assembly GCF_019320115.1). Classification (NCBI taxonomy): domain Eukaryota; kingdom Viridiplantae; phylum Streptophyta; class Magnoliopsida; order Poales; family Poaceae; genus Miscanthus; species Miscanthus floridulus. Next base: position 16,935,929 of record NC_089585.1, on the reverse strand, counting down.
CGACAAACTCAGTACTACAACAGGCAAGGTAGCAAAGAGGAACCCGGACACAGCTAGGCTCTGGAACGACTACGTGTTCCAATTTGCTGCTAGGTAGAACAAACCACCCTCGGCTACACTGTTTTCTTCAAAGGACGAACACAGTGCATCCAAGACGGAAATCAGCAGCACAGCAGGAAAGCATGGACCAAAGGAGGCTGGAAGGCATCTGTCTACCCAAGCCCGACATGATGCAGGATCAGGTGTTGATCTGCACTGGACAGTAGCAGGGCAGACAAAGAGCGCCAGCCAAGAACTGCCAGATGAAGGGACGAAGCCCACATCACAAGACTTCCTCCAACTACCGCCACCAACTTCCTGATGCAACGCCACTGCAGGATTAGTCTACCTCTAACCCCTATTACAAGACTTCCTCCAGCTACGACAAGATACACAACAACTACAAGATACGCCCGAGGGCTGCTCAACTTCACAAACTACCATATCCATAACTACAAAGACTTCAGGCCACACAACAGAATGCTCAATGATTCAAAAACAAGCACCATAGGATGGTATTTATAGACCAAAAGAGCGGTGCACATGAACCGGGAGCACCAAAGGTAAAGACCTGACAAAGGAAACAGTGAAAAGATAGAACTCAATGAAAAAGGACTTAGGCGTGAAGGAACAGTGACCAAGGACAAGCATATTTGGAAGGATATACCACCACGGTACAACCCGTCAACAAACAACATTTACACCCAACCAACTCCACACAACTACATCCGATAATAGAAGACTAGCGGAGAGTATGCCAAGGCCATGTAACCGAGTTCTTTCCAAAAAAAACCCGGACGTAAGCTCAGAGGCTGCATGCCGCAAAACTACTCGGATGATGACATAATCTAAGTCTCGGGGACTACTTCACAACACAAATTTTCAAACAACATAAAGATTCAAGACCCTCTAACTTTTTGTTCCAAATAGCAAGAGGCCCAGGGGCTACACTCAGTGAGTGCACTTTTTCTTCGAAAAAGCGCACGTCACCAAAAGACTTCCTCAACGCAGACCACTTCAAGACATTACGACAAAAAGAACCCGGAACGAGCCATATTCGAGTTCTTTTTTATAAAACTTCAATGAACAATCAGAGCAACTTCAAGACAAGATCCTCTAGCTCCTTGTTCCAAATAGCAAGAGGCTTGGGGGCTACAACCAGATGGATGTACTTTTTCTTCAAAAAGCACTCACCACTCGAAGATCCCAAGAAGCGCTACAAGGTTTCACTCCAGAAAGCACTCGGATGACGTTTGTTCCTACTCAACAAGACCTGAAGGAGCAAAACAAGACTTTCAGAGCTCAACCATGAAGTGCTCGGAGGCTTATCGATGCGGGACCCATAGGATACCCCGCAAGGGAGAGAGAAGATCTAGTCTAACTAGGATTTTTCCTATGTAATCTTAGTAGTAGTACTATTCAGTAATCCTACTAGGAACTCTCATTGTAAACCGACTAGGACTCTGGCCTCCTGACTATATAAAGGAGGGCAGGGCTCCTGGGGAAGGGAACAATAGATCACGATTTCTACAACACAATCAATCCAACGCAGAGGCTAACGCCGACTGGACGTAGGGCTATTACTCGACCACAGTCGAGGGCCTAAACCAGGATAAATCGACTGTCTTTTGCATTCACCATCGAGTTCCGCATATGCTGAAGCCTGAACAATACTGCCCCGAGGACCCCCATGGCAGGCTATCGGTGGTAAAACATCGATAGTGGCAGAGAGAGAGCAGTTCAATTCTTAAAGAAGAAGGCATCAATGGGGGCTACAGAGATGAAAAAGGAGTTGAAATTCAAATATGGTATTGACATCCCCTACCAGACAGTGTAGAATGGGACTAGGAGAGCATCTAAAAAGCTTTTTGGTAAGTGGAATGATTCTTTCGATTTGTTGTATAGGATAAAGGCTAAGATAGAACTGAGATCACCTGGTAGTGTGGTAGAGATAGACACTATCACAGATGATGAAGGCAAAGTTAGGTTTAGCAGATTCTTCTATGCATTCAAAGCAAGTATAGATGGTTTTTTGAATGGCTGTAGGCCTTATATCAGTGTAGACTCCACTGCTCTGAATGGGTCCTGGAATGGCCACATGCCAGCAGCCTTAGCTCTAGATGGCCATAACTGGTTGTTTCCTTTAGCATTTGGCTTCTTTGACTCTGAGACAAAAGACAATAGGGTTTGGTTTATGGAACAACTTAGTAAAGCAATTGGACCCATGGAGCACTTAGCAATCTACACAGATGCATGCAAGGGTTTGGAGTCAGCTGTAAAAAGTGTGTTTCCAGATGCAGAGTGGAGAGAATGTTTTAGGCATTTGATAGAGAATATGAAGTACTACACAGGTGATGTGTATGGCAAGAATATGTGGCCTGCAGCTAGAGCATATTCCCCACATAAGTTCAAGTATTTCTTTGACAAAGTGTTGGCAGCTAGTCCAGAGGTGTAGAAATGGCTTGATGAGCACCATCCATTTCTTTGGGCAAGAAGCAAGTTCTCTGCTGATATCAAGTGTGACTACATAAACAACAACCTAGCAGAATCTTAGAATGCTTGGATCAAAGAGCACAAATACCTACCTGTGCACTGCATGGTAGATGCCATTAGAGAGCAGATAATGATCTTGTTTGCCAAAAGAAGGAAGATTTCTATAGCATTGCCTCCTGGTATATTGCCTGCTGTCATCTATCAGCTCAATGCTGCCTCCAGGGGACTAGGTCACATGCATGTTTCCAAAGGCCACCCTACTGAAGCTAAGGTCACTGAGCTATACAAAGATGAAGAAATTAGAAGGCATGTTGTGTACTTACCTCAGAAAATTTGCACTTGTAAGCAGTGGCAACTAACTGGTAAACCATGTCCACATGCACTGACAGTTATCACCAGCATGAGGAACCCTGACATGGGATCCTTTGTGGACAACTATTATTCTGTGGCCAAGTTTCAAGCAGCATATGCAGGTATAATTCCAAGCATCACTGATAGGAATCAATGGCCTGAGGTGGCCAAGGGGTACAAAGTCCACCCTCCACTACAGAAAAAGAAAGAGCCTAGAAGATTGAGGAAAAATAGGATGAAACCAGTAAGGGAGACAGGAAGCAAAGCAACTAGGCAAGTTAGGTGCCCAAACTGTAAAGAGTATGGTCACAGGGCTAGTAGCTGGAAGTGTCCCCACACTGGAACAAAGAAAAGGTGCCTTCTAACTGTGATTTACTTGTTTTTGTTTTTTTGTAAATGATAACCACTGACCCTACACTTTGTAGGAAGAGAGCAAGTAAGAAGAAACCAGCCAAGGTTGGGAGGAAGAAGGCCAAGACATCTCATGGTGATGAAGCACTAACTCCAAGAACAAGAGCAGCATTGGCAAGAGAAGCATCAGCAAAAGCTAAGAGGGAGGCCCTGGAAGCACAAATGAAGGCAGAACCAGCAAGGGAACTAGCAGAAGCAGCAGCAAGGGAGGAAATGGAAGCTACAAGAAATGAATTTGCAGCAGCAAGGGAAGAAAAAAGAGGCCTGGAACTAATGGCTTTGGAAGCTGTTCTACCAGAAACACCAATTAGAAGGTACTCATTTCATCTTCTTTAAGATGGTTAATTGAAACTATGCTGGTAACTAAATATGTTTTTCCTATAATAGGGCACTGTTTGCATAAGATGAAGTCCAACCTGAGCCTGTGAAGAAAATTACACCAAGGAGGAAGCAGTTAGCAACTAAAGTGAAGAAAACTCCACCACCTAAGAAGAATGGAGAGAAGGACAAGGGGAAGGGCAAGGCCAAGGCCAAATGACCATGGATGGTCTTTTATGCAATGATCTGGAACTTTTGTGTTCAATGGCATGTAATTTATGTTATGTACTTAAATGGGCACAGAAACAGTAAGCATGGTGCCCTTATTTTGGTAGTGAAGAACATCTCAGTTATGTGATGGCAATCCAGCCCCTATTTGAATGTCAAGAACATCTTATTTATGTAATGTAATGGCAAACAATTAGCCCCTATTTCAATGTCAGCTTGCAGTTGCTCTTTTTCATTACAAGTTGGTTGTAACTACTCATTCACTAAAAACAACTCCAACTGCTCATTCATTTGAAACTGAGAATGCACAATTCCAACTGCTCATTCATTCAAGCATACTGGACAACCAATTTCATTGAAATAAAAGGGTTCATTGTCATACAAAGTCACTACATCAGGTCATCATAGATTTGAAAACTACTCCAAACACAACAACCACAAGACAAACAATGACATAGTTCATTTTTGACATCATCTTCTCAAGCTTCTTCTCCGGTGCCTCAGTCTTCAGGTCCTTCAAGCCCTCCACCCCCAGATGGGCGCCTTCACTGTGCTCTTCTCCTCCCTCCTCCACCAGTTCCTCAATCTCCTCGCAGCAGATCCTGATGATCTTCTTGTCGACCAATTCATCGAAATATGCCTTCTGGAACCTATAGAAGCTACAGAGCTGCGGATTGTGCAAAAAAAAAGAAATAAATAAGACAAGCTGGGCTAGAATGAAGGAAAAGGGAAAATCACCAAAACTCACCCTGTTTCTAGGGCATTTGAAGAAGTTGCGGCCCTTGTTTCGAGTGTCCTGCACCACGCGAAGCTCAATCAAACGAGCGAGCTTGCAATCGGGGCAGACAATCAAGGGGAGCCCTGTTTCCGTACCAACCGGATAGGCCACAAACCTAGCGACCGCAGAACTCAGCCTCCTCGCCGGCCTACTCGAGCTGGATGACTCCACCCTATGCGACATGGTTGCCGTCCATGGTGGCCATGGAGGTGGAGACGAGCAGGATGGGGGCGGCGAGCGGGCAGAGAAAGGAGGCGGCGGCGAACGAAATGGGGAGGGGGAAAAGGGAGAGGGCAACGACGTGTCTAATTGAAAGATAGCCGGGGGCAGCGGGGTCATTTTCCATGCCGGTGCCAGCGTGTCAGCACGAGCTGGCGTGCCACATATGCGAAAGTGGTAAAAATGAAAGGAGCGCGAACTAAAACGGCTAAATTTGTAAGCGTCATTCTAAGAGTGCGATTCTTGTAAGTAGCGATCATAATAATGGTAAATATGTAAAAAGCCCCCTTGACGGTCGGGGCGCCTTAGTCTGCACAGAGGAGCCAAGAGTGAGCGGAGGTGCGGGGTCGGGCCGATGGGGACGGAAGCTGAGATGAGTGCAGGCCGGAGGCAACGGTACGGCCGTGCGTGGCTACGGTCGACGCCCAGGAGCAATCGCTAGTCGCCGCTGGCGGGGAACTGGTGAGGGTGGCATCGCTGACTCGATTCGGCGCCCTCCTAGCGCCAGGGGGCGGAGGGTGGAGACGCCGCAGGCGGTCGACTCCCGATCCCATCGAACCTCGATAGCGGCAGTTGGGTTTGCCGCATGCCTGATTCTGGCTGGGAGCCTGGGAAGGCCGGGGACGGGGAAGACCATTGCCGGTGGCTCGGCGCTTGGAGAGTGCTGCGGTAGTCGGGTGATGCCGGCCGAGAGAGCGCTCCAATAGCCTTTTGGTGCTTTTTTTTAATTACCGGATAAATGCCTATGCGTTGCAGAAAAAAAAGAATTTGAATTCTATTTCAAATTATTGTTTATAATGCACAGCAATTTTAATAAGCTATAAATGGCTTTTATTGAAACCTTTTGTAGAATCAAGTAATGTAATTAATCTTCTCTTCAGTGACATGCTAAGTCGAAGCTTGTCACCCCATGTTGACCGGCAACAACGTGGGCCAGTGGCAGCAGGACAGCAAGCAGCAGCCAGTGGTGATCTTCACGGGGTGCAAGGCGGGACCTAGCACGAGTACTGACAAGCCTTCATGGCTCTCGGCTGCCGCGTGGTGGCCATCGACGTCCGTGACCGAGTCACGGCCTTGCGCGCCACGTGCCTGGCGAAGATGCCGGCGTCCGTGGCCTTCCTCGTCATGCCGCGCCAGCACGTCGCGGACGGCGGCACCGACGCTGGCGGCGGAGGTGACGTCGAGCTAGAGCGCCTCTTGTGGACGGCGTGCCAGCGAGGTCAGCGACCAGGCCGAGGTGATGCCCTCGCTGAAGTAGCTATTGCTGTTGTCGACGTAGTAGACGCCGTCCCCGTCCTCCCAGCGCCAGGCAAAGCAGAGTAGTAGCCGGTCGTCTCCATGGCGATGCGCTAGGCATGCTTGGGCAAAGCATAGCTGCCATGGAATGAATCTGTGTCGGAAAATAATTCGTATTGTGGGGTGGACGCGGCGGAGGCGAGCGTGCGAGGCGGGGCGGTTTTTTTAACGTAGAGTAGCCGAGTAGGAGACGAGACCGATCCTTATGGGCGTGATAGGTTGCCCGAACCAGGACGTATCCTGCATCTCTCTGTGCATTTGCGTCGTATTTGGTTGTCCTGTTTACACCTTTTGTCTGTCTCTTTTCATTCGTTTTTCTATCCCGCACGTCTCCTTTCCTTATGATGCGGGATGACTTAATTCACCTAAGATGCAGGGACCCATGCGTTAGGCATAAAAAAAAACTGATGCATGCATGCAACCAAACACAATCCCGTCTCGTACTAGACCAACAGCAAAGACAATTAAACACGACCACCTACACAAGCTCAATCTAGCTTCTTTGGTCCTGCATAGCCTGGCCATCCTGGCTCAAGGCTGGTCTCCAACCAATCACGCCCTATTTATCTGAGGCCCTGTTTGTTGGACAGAAATCCAGTAACTTAGCTACAGCAAGTCACAACATAACTTGCGACCCTTCATCCACTGTCCAAGTACATCCAAAGGCTCACATCACTTGCAACTAAAATAGAAATATCTATCCAATTTTGCGGACGCGGGAGCGACGGCCACATTCCCGCGCGGCCGCGCCGGACTCACGTCGTCCTGACTCCTGCGACCCCGTTGGTCTCGCGCGCCACCGCAGGCCTTGCCGCTGCCGGCCTCCCCCACGCCTGTGACCGTCCTAGACTCGCGCGTGGACATCGGGGGCGGCCACGCCGGACTCACGCCGTCCTACGACCCGCCGACCCCACTAGTCTCGCGCGCCGCCGTGGGCCTTGCCCGTGGCTGCCGGCCTCCCGCGCGCTGTCCCCGCGACACCGCTGGCCTCCCGCGCCGCCGTGGGCGTCGTCTCTAGCCTCCCGTGACCCCGCTGGCCTCCCGTGCCGCCGCAGGCCTCCTCGCGTGTTGCCGGCAGCCCGTGGTGTTGTCGCAGTGCCACAGGCCTCCTCCTGTGCCGCCGCCGTGGGAGATGAATCCTCTGCCGACCACAAAAGCTCAGTAAGGGTTCTTATCTTTGCTATTTACTAATGCAAAATAGAACGAAGTCATATACAAGAATGCTTCCAAATTTAAGATTTAGTGAACCAAGAAAGGTTACATTGCTTGATTTGGTTATAGGACTATTAGGTGCTTTAGCTTTTTTGCACCGTAGTATTACAGAACTAGTGGAATTAGAATTTTCATACACATATGTCCATTGTTTGGGTTACAAAACTAGTTGATGCCTGGGTTTTGCGAGTTGTGAAAGTTCAGAATCTGAGTTGTGGAAGTTTGAAATCTGAGTTGTGGAAGAGAATGGCAGAATCTGATAAGATACCTGAAATTGGTTTGAGCTTCAGAAATCCAGATGAGGCTTGGCAATTCGGGGTGGCCTATGGTGGGCGTACAGGCTTTGACGTGAGAAAAAGGTACACAAATATAAGCAAATTCGAACGTCAAGTCACTTCATGCAGATATGTATGTGCCAATGAAGGTTATCGAAGAAAAGGGCAAACTGATCATGTGTATAAGTGTTTTAGAGCTGAAACAAAAACTACTTGCAAAGCTCGGATGGCTATTTCATTGGATAGAGAGAAAGGAAATTATCGGTGAAGTTAGGGATAAAAACAAATCGGATACGGACGGATATCACCAATATTACATTTGTTTTCATATTTCTGTCCGGATTCGGATTCGAATACGAATAGTGTCAACTATGTCGGATAGGATACGATTGGATATCGACATAATAAATATGTGATTTGAGTATTCGGATACGGATACGGTATCGGATGTTGGATATCTTGACTCGGATACGGACAGATCTCAACTCCTCTAAACGGATTCGGTTTTAAATACGGTCGGAAAATAACTATACCATTTTCATCCCCTGGTGAAGTCCAGCACGCTGTCAGCCAGCAGGGCCCATGCGCCTCGCGAGTGCCGTCGCGCAGAAAGCTGGAGCAAGCTTTCTCGTGCTCCACGGTCCACATCGAACAGCAGCAAGAGGCCGTAGGCATGCTGCTGCCCAGCCACATCCACCCACTTCGGCTCCTGTGCCTAGCCCCTAGCATGTGTGTAGCCCCTACAATGGTCGTATATATGATGCAGATTTATTCTTTTAGTTATGTCTTATTAGACTATATTTTACTATATCTGTTTGAACGTAAGTTCTATATTCAATTGATGTAAATTAATTATTCGTAAATGAGAATAATTAAAATTACTCAAACAATTATCTGATTATTTTTTTAGCTTTTTTATTTTATGTATGTTTTATTTGGTTGAATTTGCATTTCTTTAATTTATATTTGAATTTCTTCCGATTTTCCTTCCATACAAGTGATCTGGTAACTTTTCTTTTATTTTTATTTGCAATTTGTATTTTTTATCTGTTTTCCCTTTTGAATTTATTCAATTTGCATTTCATAAAAATAATCTGTGAAATTGTATTTTATCTAGTTCATTGGATTTGGATCTTGTGGTTTTTGCATATCGGGTGATTGATGACTTCAAATCACTCGATTCTGTCTTCTTTGCATAATCAAGTGATTTTTAGCCCTTGTTCACTCGGGTGACAGGAGGCCACAAATCACCTGAGTCTGCAGTAGACAGACTCAAAACTTATTAGTCCCATCTTGCTTCAACATCGTACTTTCAGTAATGAGAATGCTACGCTTAGGGCGTCCGACGCCCTAGCCAGAATCGAATGGCTTATCCACCATCAAAACACATCCTCGTACGAATAAAAAAATCCCGCGCCATGCTTATCTGCACGCCGCTTCCTTCCTATGCATCCAGCACAGTCGTATCCTCTCCCCTGCTCTCGTTTCACAAACACAACATTATCCTCTCCCTTGTTGCTTCAATCTCCTCCCATCGATGCCAGCGCCTAAGTTGACAAAATTGGCGACGCGGAGGAGAAGGGACTCGCCTCGCGACTCGCGCTCGTGCTCAAGATGCGCAACCATCGGAGAGCGCGGCAAAGGATCCGACGGACGGCGGATGGTTCGATGACGGTGGGGCCTATGCGACATCACTTTTTGCCCCAGTCTGGCCTGAATCTGTGCAGGAGCTCATCGGTGGCCGCATAGTCGCCCATCCGCAGCTCCGTGCCGGCGTCGAGCTCCGCGTCGACGAGCCTCCATTCGTCCAAGCAACAAGTACATGCTACGCTGAAAAGCGTATGTTGCAAGCTTATGTTTCAAGTGTTTCAGATGTTTCATAGATATGTTGTAAGTGTTTCATATGGATGTTGCAAAAGTAGATCGTGATGTTGCATATGTTGCAATGGTTGTACACGTATATTGCAAGCTTCTATTCCCAATGTTTCATCTGTTTTGCAGATGTATGTTGCAAGTGTATTTCTTTAAATATTGCATATGTTTCACACACATGTTGAACTGTTTTATCTGGATGTTGCGTATGTTTTTTCAATGGTTTCGAGTATTTTTCAGGTGTGTTTTACAAGTGTTTTAATGCATGTTTCAAGTGTTTTATCTGCCTTCAGACGTATATTGCAAGTGTTGCATCTCCCTCCTCACCTTCTTCTACTTCGCCTCGGTGTTTCCACCTCCTTCCGACGTCGGTTGGGCATTCGTCACCCCCTCCACCTCTTCTCGATGCTGGTAATGTTAGGGGGTGGCGTGGGCCCCGCTTGGGCGCATGAAACGGCGTGGGAAAAGCACTGCAGGCGCGGTCGTTCGGATGTTCGGACGCTAGCAAGCCCCTTTCAGTAAATAAAAAATTTACTGCATCTTAAGGCCACTCAATGTAAATTATATTGTTATGATAGTATTTGAGAGGAATATTTGCACAAATTTTCTTTGTATAATACATTACACTTACACGTAATCCTCTAAATTAAGCTCGCCCTTTCATTAGCCTCGAGGGCATGCATAGCTCTTATATATGTTTCTTCCTCGTGTTATCCACGACGACACAACAACACGCCTGTGCTGCTGTACCACGCGTGCGCGCACCCACACGATCACACAATGACACAAGTCCGAAAAACCTGCACGCTTGCCTATCTCCCTCGTCTCATGCACGCGTCCGGCGTGACAGACAGTGCCGGCTGGCTTGTCGGCCGCCGCCGTCGTGTAAGAGGACGACGCGCGCCGCCGTCCTAGTTCCTCAGACGCAAAGGAGACCGTCCTGGTCATCTGCAGCCAGTGCGAGACTGCAAGCGGTAGATTGCGCGTCCAAGAGGTGCGGCGGAAGAAGGGGATGGCCGCTGGACGAGCGGCGGGCATGGTGGTGGCGTCGGCGGCGGTGCTGCTGCTCGCGGGCGGCGCGTACGTGGACTGCTACGACGACTGCTTCAACGACTGCATGTCCAGGATCGTTGGCCGACCACCACCCGTTGGACAAGAAGCAGCAGGACGCTGCTGTCCGGCCGGTGGCGTTGCCCGACCACCCCTTCCACGAGACGCACGGCGCCGTCGAGCCGGCAGGGGAGCCGGATCCAGGCCACGTCGTCCGTCCGGCAGGTGTCCCCGTCCTCCCCTGAACGTTGCCGGAGCGAGAGCGATGCTAGCTGTGTGTGCTCGTGGCGCCGGTATGTTAAGCACTAGAGCAAGTGTGTCATGTGTCAAATGTATATGCATGCCTTAATTATCTCACGTTTATGCAAGGGTATCAGTGTCAATTTGATGAGTGATTGTCATCTTCGAATAGACCGAGGAATGCATACGGCAGAGGTTTGCTCTGAAAGTGCACCAAGGGTGCCAGTGGGCGGTGGCGATACAAACTCATGTCCTAAATTGGAGCAAGAAAATGAAGACAAATTATCATCGATACATATTCACTAAATTTTTAGAGTTTTCATATTCACTAAATTCATACGAATTAAGTATGAATTCTTTGTGAACAAAGACATTTGCTCCGGCTTGAAAAGATATTACAAACTTGTCTAGTAATTAGTAATAGACAGTTGATGCATAGATGTTAGATGAGCTGAAGTTACCGGGCCCCATGAAGCAAAGCCTGCACATCGGGTCTTTAGTCCATCCCTTCTTTTGCGGTTATAAAATTCTACACAAGCAAGGTATTTGAGCTGATCCTGATCAAACTCTGCTCAAGCAAAGTCCAAGTGAAAACCTTGCATTTCAAATCTGATTGAGCTCTCCAAGTTGAGGTTATCTTTAATTTGAATATTTGAGCTACTGGTGAATTGAATACGGCCGTCCACCTCTAAAGTACTCCCTCCATTCCAAATTACAAGTCATTCTAATTTTCTTGGAGAGTTAAAGCACCTCAAGTTTGACCACAATTATAAAGATAATTACAAATATTTATGATATCAAATAGATATACTATAATAATATAATTAATAGAGAATATAATGTATTTGGTATCATAAATGTTATTATGTTATTATATATATTTAATCAAACTTGAGATGTTTTGATTCTCCAAAAAAGTTGGAATGACTTATAATTTGGGATGAGTATCTGAGATCCTCTATGGCTTTATCTGTTCACCTTGTTGTATGGCGTCGAGTCTGTTCCGAAGTGCCAAATTGCTTAATCTCTATGGTGGACTGCAAGGGGACGGCGTGGTTTGGCAAATAAAGTGGGTGTAATGCTTTCTGGATCAGTTTAAGACACAAATATTTGGGCTTCTGAAGCTATCTGCTGCTGCATGTGTTGGCAACAACTAGACACAACCAAACATAACAGATGAACAAACAAACATTTGCACATATTCGTATATACATACTTCATACTACAAGCATGCAAAAAATAGTACTTGCAGTTGGATCATATCAGATATTTGAAAGAAAAAAACATAACCTGGTACTGTAAGTCTGAGCAAAACTTTCTAAGAAATCATAATGTCAATGACTCTTGACTGATGATTCTTTTTAGCCCAAGGTGCGGCCATTGTGATCTGGACACCCATAGACAACAACTTTTTCTTTCTTTCAATCCATAAACCTATGTGCGCAACATCCTCTGCTCAGCATATAGAACTAAGACCTGACAGCAGACTATCTATGAACATTGAATAGTCTTGATTGAGGATCCAATTTTAGATGCTTCCCTGCCATACTTGTTGAGTCATCTTCAGTGGCAGCCCCGTCTTTCTTCATATGCATAGCTTTCACTAGTATCTTGGTCCTAGGTTCTGGAATCATACCTCTAGACTTCATTGTTGTGTAGTACTGCAGAGCTTCATCGATCTTGCCTTGGGAATGAAGACCATGAACCATTATAGTAAATGACCGTTGATCTGGGCCTGACCCACTCCTCTCCATCTCATCCCATACCTGTTGCACCCCCTTCTCATATTTCCAGTTGATATAAAGGTTCAATATTAAGTTATATGTATCAGAATCCAATTTACAGCCGATTTGCTCCATCCTCTGCATCAAAGCAATGACATCTTTAGGTTTTTCAGTTGTCTTCAGAATGTAGGAGAATGTCCTATTGTTTGGAGAGCAGCCCTTTGCTTCCATTTCATCCAAAAGTTCATAAACTTTTTCCATCCTTTTTATCTTACATAAGTATTTTATCAAAGTGTTGTAGGTAGCCACATCGGCTTGACAAAGCCGGTCATTCATCTCACCAAAAATCTCAAGTGCTTCTGGAATTCGTTTCTTGAAGCACAGCTGGTCAATGATACAATTGCAAATCGCGACATCAGGATTAATCCCTTTCTCCCACATACTTTTGAACAGCTTCACCGCGGCACTAATTCTGCCATTTTTGGCCAGTGCGTTTAGGAATGTACCATATGTGAACAGGTCTCGTTCAACCTTGGATGCAATGATATCATTCCAAACCCTTAGAGCGTCTCTCCAGCTTCCCTTGACACACCAACCGTTTAGTATAATGTTCCAGCTCTTTGTGACATGCGGGAACTCATCTTTCTTCTCACGGAACAGTGCCTCCGCCTCCTCGACATGCTTATACCGGCACAGCGACATCAGGAGTATCTGGAACCCGACCAAGTCGAGCTCAAACCCGTAATCCTTCCTCAGGTAGAACACCTCTATCGCCTTGTGCACCTTGTGCGCACCCGCGTACCGGTTCAACAGCACGGCGAACATCTTATTCGTCACAACCACCACACGCCGCTCCTCAGGAATCTCGTCAAACAGCTGCCTCATGTGCCTGACCTTCTTCATCCGCCCAAGAATGTCCAGCATCTCAGTGTAGGCCCTCGACCCGTGGGCATACTCCGGCAGGGTTGCCGCCCAGTTGAAGAACGCCAGGGAGACCTGCCAGTTGGACCGCTGCTTCTGGAGGACCGTGAGGATAATATCCTCATCCATGTGGACCGTGAACCGACGAAGAGCATCGCTGAGATCAGCGTTGTCAGCATTATTGGTGGACTTGAGAACCTCCAGTACTTCGCTGGCGTAGGCGTCCGTGAGACGATCTGACATGCCGGCAGTGGCGTGGCAGAACCTTGGTGACCCAAGAAGGTTTCCACTCTGAACAACAACCTGGCGAAACGGTGGAGACAAGCCCACCGAAGGCAAGAACCCCTCCGCGGCATTGCGTCGAACGGTTGGTGTGCAGTGCGAGGCAAGAACGCCGAGCCTCTTGAGATCTGCGCATGAAACACCGGCATCAGCAGCGAGTTAGTCAACGTCACGAGAAACCAAAAATAGGATTTCTTTTTTTTCTCCGCTGTTGAATAGAGGATTCCATCGCACTCGTTGGAGAGTAGAGCTTCTTCGGGCAATGAGAAGAGGAAGGCGGTGGACACGATGCGTACCGGAGAGGGGATTGCTGAACCTGCAGGCGGCGGCGAGGATCGCGGACTCAAGCCGCGGCGGCGGCATCGTGCTACAGGAGTACCAACGGTACCGCCGCGGCGAGGGCCAATTGAACAGTACAGGTACACTTCCAGTTCCAGACAGTCAAATCGATGGAGGCCACAGGCACGGGTGCCGGCGGAGGTGGCGGCCTCGAGAATAGAGTTGCCGGAGTTGGCGTGGCGCTTTTCCGCAGACTGGAGCAGGCCACGGCGCCGCGCGGGCAGCGTGCCGTCGGCGCGTGCGTGCGTCTCAGTTGTCGAGCGGACGGACGGCGCTGGCCACTAGGCGAGGGCGAGGGCGGAGGGCGGAGGGCGGCGCGCAGTCAGCAGTCGCAGTATCACAGAGGAGAAGGATGGGAAGAGGGGAGCTCTCGCTTTGCTCGGCTATCCGGCTCGGGCCTCGGGTCCAAGATTTATGGGCCGGCCCGCGACAGGCGATCTCGCATGCTGAACTGTGACGTACACAGCCCACCAGAGGTCCAGTGAAGGTGGGGGCCCACGAAGCCTGACTTGCGGAGCCAGAGCAGGCAAGTTTTTTTTTTAAGACATCACTGGAGGGGTGAGAGCCCCACCTGAATGGATTTTCCATTGATTCCGGCGAGCCGGTGGATGGAGGGTGCCAAGGCACCTACAGGGTCAAGGACCCGTAGTCATATTTAGATTACAAATGAGGAGGTAGGAGAGCTTAGTTCGTTACAAACATTGCGCACCACTTGTCAACTATCCATCGATCTTCGACTTTTAGGTGGCAGCTCCAGAGGCAACATGCTTCTTTGGCAGTAGCAAGCAGCCGCCCAAGGCAAGGCTATTGCTGACGGAAGACGACGTCGTGCCTATGGTTCCAAACTTGCCAGCAACAGAGGAGAATCATTGTAGAAAAGAGCTTTGATGGCACCTCAGCCGGCTTGGGCAATTCTCAGAGCCTGTTGACAGGAGGGATAGGCAGGTCTCTCCATCCAAGGTGGTTCCAGAAAGATCTAGCGACCGTGCACTGGAAGATGAGATGGTCACATGTCTCAGCGGATTGGCCGCAGAGTTCGCAAATGTCGTCATCCAGGACATGCTTGTTGTGGAGGTTTGCTCGGCACTGAATTCTTTCATGGAGCAGCAACCAACCGAAGAACTGAACCCGGGGGGGAGCACGGCTTTTCCAGACGAAGTTGTCGATCATACTGACTTGTCCGGAGTGTGTCGAGACACGGTATATGCTGCCGGTGTCCAGCCTGTTCGCCGTGCAAGTAAACTTGCTGGAGCGTTCGTCTGGCTGCTGTTGTAGGTTGATGGAAGCGATGATAGCCTCGACCTCAGCCTTCTCGCTGCATGCCTGGGGAGAGAGTCGCGGCACCAGGATGGTCGCAAGGCCGCGAATGCATACTTCCCTGACTGAAACATTTGACTGAGTGCAGTGACTGAGTAGGTAGGGAAATTTGAGTGCCAGCGTGGTGCCCTCTGTCCATGAATCCCACCAGAACGTCGTAGATGCACCATCTCCAATGACGACCTTGGTTATACATCTGTATGCTGGCAGTAGAGATTTCAGGCCATCCTAGTGGTTACCGTCATTGGCCCCCTCCAATGTTGATAGGTCTGTGTGTTGCCGTGCCCAGGCTGCCCATGCTGACTCTTCTGGATGGTGTAGGCGGTGCAGCAGTTTAAGGAGGAGGCAGGCGTTCTGTGTAGCCAGATCGCGCACCCCCAATCCTCCTTCAACTTTTGGCTTCTGGGCAACCTCCCATCGTACTAGGCATTTGCTTCCTGAGGTCTTATCTGTTCCAGCCCAGAGGAAGGCACGTCGTTTCTTGTCAATGGCCGTGATCACTCCCGGTGGGAGGGCCACAGCTTGCATCATATAGGTTGCAAGGTCGTCAAGTGCCGAATTGATGAGGACAAGCTGCCCTTGGTGGTTCAGGAGGGCTGACTGCCACCCAGCAAGCCGACGGTCTACTTTGGAGATGAGCGGGGTGAAAGCGGCGAGATTCAACTTGACATTGGACAGAGGCAAACCTAGGTATACCTGTGGGAAGGACCCCTTTTGACACTGCAGGATACGCACAACGCGCTGAAGGCAGTTCTCAGGAACGTGCATGGGCACCAGAGTGCTTTTGGAGAAGTTGATCTTAAGTCCAGTGGCCAGTGCAAAGTCATCTAATGTTGTCTTTAGCCGCCTGACATCAGTCAGCTCCGCACGGACTAGCAGTAGCGTGTCGTCTGCATATTGTAAGACTGGGCATGGACCGTCAATGGAGGGGTGACGGATGCCCGAGTCTTGTTTGATCAGCTGCTGTAAGACATCAGCCACCAGAAGAAAGAGGTATGGGGACAGTGCATCACCTTGCCGCAGCCCCCTTCTGCACTTGATCCATCTTCCTGGACAGCCATTGATTAGGACCGAGGAATGAGAGGTGGTGAACAATTGGGTCATCCATTGAATCCACGTTGGAGGGAACCCCGTAAAATTGCGAGCAAGCTGTCCCAACTAACAGAGTCAAAAGCCTTGGCAAAGTCTAATTTGAGTACCAAAGTGGGATACTTTTTGCGGTGGGGGAGCAGGCAAGTGCCACCGGTCACCTGCTCTCCCACCAAATCCTCTTCACCTACTGGGGCTTGCTGAACCTGCAGGAGGCGGCGAGGATCGCGGACTCGAGCCGCAGCGGCGGCATCGTGCTACGGCAGTAACAGCTCTACCGCGGCGAGGGTTGCGGTACACTTGCAGACAGTCCCGTCTCCAGTCAGGGGAGGCGGAGGCCAGAGGCACGGGTGCCGGAGGCGGCGGAGATGGCAGCCTCGGGAGTTCCGGAGTTGGTGCGGCGCTTTTGCACAGACTGGAGCAGGCCACGGCGCCGCGCGGGCAGCGTGCCATCGGCGCGTGCGTCTCAGTTGTCGGTGAGTTTTATAGAGGTAAAACTCAGGTTTAATTCAGAAATCATGAAATTAAAAAAAAGAACAAGATCATCGTTGTCCTCCAAAGTAGAGCACACAAAGGTTATGCTCATATCTGATGGATATTGTGTGAATAATCGAAATATGTTGTGGAATATAGAAAATATAGTATGTGAACAAAACGAGAGAAAAAAGATAAAAATGAATCTAATAGTGGGCTGAAATTTGTGCCTGAATATAGAGGTGAAAAAACTAAATAAGTACTCAGGTCAAGATCTGATTGTGGTTAGAGTTGGGAGGGGCTTATACGAGAGAAAAACAACTGCCGCCACAGCTCTTCCCCACAGGAACGCCTTGGTCCCCTCCTCTTGGCCACCAGCGTCACAGGAGTGAGGACCTGATCCCTCTGTCATTTTTAGTTTTTTTTAGACTTTTGTTCTTTTAGGGTTTGGTTTTTGCCATCATCAGCGAGGTGGTGGCGATGATGATGCGCTAGAATAAGGTTTGTCCGGCCTCTCCCTACCTCATCTACATTCGATCCGGCATTGATGAAGGGCCAATGAGAGTTTGGTCTGTCAGATCTGTTAGTTCTCTTCAGATCTTAGTGTCAGTTGGTGTGTTGATCGAGAAAAGCAGTCAGTTGGCTCTCTTCATGACGACTTCGACCTCTTTCTTTTGCCGATGTTCTTTCAGGGGAATCTAGATCTCGTTGCCAGTGACGAGTGGATTTTGCGGTCTTCAAAACCTTGTATGGCGAGGGAGTTTGTGACGCCGGTTCCGTGCCTTATGCATTGTGACGGTTGATCCTATATATAGTGTGGTTTTATACCTTGGAGATGACAAAGGTTAGGGTCAGCGAGTTCAGTTCAAATTCAGACAGCCAGGATGTCATAGCTAGGTAGCTTCCAAGAGTTAGGCAAAAGTTGGCAATATGTATCCCTCTTATCTAAACCACAACTGCTTCTTTAGTTTCGAATACTGAAGTATTGAGCATACTTATGTTATTTTCCTTAGCACAACCAACTAACAGAAGATATCAGTTGTTGATTAGTTTTCACAGTACCATTTCGTTTGGAAATACCAGAGTACTATATATTTTCGTATCTTTTGTTTGGAATAAGGTTTACCCAAATATGTGAGCTAACATTTTGACTTGTACCCGCACGCTTTATAATGGAATACTTGATGACAAGTTTATAGATCACGAAGAAATATCCCTTGAGAATGGAGGGGCCTAGAGGATGAATCCTGAGACTAGTGAAGTGGTTCTTCAGTTACCAGATCCAATTGGTTGGCACTTTTAAGACTTCATTTGTAGCCAAAACCCCATGCAGTTCCAAAGGCTCCTCGCAATAATTCTCCCTATAATTTCTTTCCCTTCTTTAAAGGAAAAAAAAAATCAAACGATAGAAGAATGCCACACCCGTGATTTAAAGGCAACACACGCGCGCGCACCCACCCATGCACACATATGATCCATTAGCACTAAAAAATTATTAGTACCAGTGGATCCAAACAGACCTACTAATTTATAGATTAAGCGCTACTAATTATTAGGGGCAGTTTAGATCCCTTCATTTTTAAAGAAATTAGAATCTACTTAGGGTCCATTTGGAGCACATGAACTGTACAGTAATTTCACAGGAATCAAATTATTTTTCATGGGGAAAAATGTAGGAACGAAAAAAACCGGCATTCCAAAGCGACCCTTAATGGAGTAGGCTATTTGGTTTGGAATATGACATTTCACAACTTTCCAAAATTTAGATGTAAGCCTATCTAAAATTCATGGAGTGGGAAATGAAAATTGATTCTATAAATTCTCATGCTATGTTTCTACTATGCAACTTATAGCCCACTCTTCTACTCGCTTCCCTATAGCAGAAGTGTAGCACATAAGTATCTCATCAATATGACCGACAATAGTATACAAATATATTTCACACAACTATATTAGCTTAATAATTCCAAGAATCCAAGAGGGACCTTAGTTTCGTTAGCATGTTTGGAGTTGATAATAGTGTTAATAGTTTATGTACACCCAACTCACTATCTAGGTGGATCCAAACAGTCTCCTGTTAAAAATTAGCTAGCTAAAAATAGCAGCTATTAACTATTAGATAGCTAATTTTTAGTGCCAATATATTCAACCAGGGCCATAGTATCCAACCAGAAGGGGCTAACATTTTCGTACATATATAGATTATTTAAGGCAACCGTTCAACCCTCCAAATATCATCAGTATGAAACTTGCCTCAGATGCACACCGCGTCCTGAATTACTGCAAATAATATAGCTACCTAAAAGAAAATTTTAAAAGGAGAATATTGCTGACGCCATGGGTGCGGTACTGTCTTAGAAAGGAGATAGCAGCACATCTTAGTCTGCACCAATGCTTTACAGGATGAGGTCAAAACAGCACTGCGTGTTTGCTGCATAGGCAAGCAACTGAATAGGGAGGAGATGCTATCAGCGCTGATGGTAGATGCCACTGCCTGAGTGGGCACCATATGCATATGGGTTAATGCTGCTGCCAATTCCCATGGTAGCTGGCTCCATACCAGTTGTTGAAGTATAGACGGGGTGTGCCTGGAAACAGCAACTTCTAATTAAGTTCACTGTATGATAAAAGCAGTACAGATAGAAGACATATAAATGATTAAATCTTTGTAAACTATTATATGACAATGAATTAAATCAAGCTTATTCGAATGTTTTAGTCCCTTTTGGAATTCTTTTCACGTTTATAAACATGGTGTCCATGATTTCTAGAGCTTTCTAATCACACGACACAAGGAGATTATAGCACATTAAATAATTTCTGGTAAGAGTATATATATGAAAGTAAGGCCCTGTTTGGATGACGCAGTTTTCGGAAACGGTAGTATCATAAAACTTATAGTTTTCTAAGCCAAAAAAAACCAAAGACACAAAACTGTGGTTTAGAAGAAAAAGATAATGAGTGGAGTTTCTAAAACTCTAAAAAAGACTACAGTTTTCACAAAACTACGGTTTTAGATACTATAAGATTTGTTGTATCGAAACACTCGGTAACTTTTGAAAATTGGTGAAGTATTTTGCAAAACCATTATGTTTCTCCAATACTTCAAAATGCTTTGCATCTAGATAAGGCCTAAACTTTAATAATAAGAGATTGCCTTTTCTAAAACAGCAGGTCAAATGAGGACATGGGTTCGTATCATAAAAGCTGCACAATTTTTTTACCGTGTGAGGTCGAAATGCCATGCTAGGTGTAGTCTGCTGCTCCTGCAGCAGTGGCTGCCGCGGCAGCGATTGATAATTGACATAGCTTTGTATGTTAGGTGCAAGGGCCGACGGTGGATAGACAGGATTGTAGGGTCCAGCCCACCTGTTGAAGCATGACGGCGGAGGCGGCGGTTGGAGAAGCACAATGCCTCCAAATTCTAAGTTTTTTCACTCTCTCTTCATTACATCAATTTTTAGCCGTTTGCATGGAGTATTAAATATAGGTAAAAAAATAACTAATTACACAGTTTAGTTGGAAATCACGAGATGAATCTTTTGAGCCTAGTTGGTCCACGATTGAACAATATTTACCAAATAAGACGAAAGTGGTACTATTTATCAGGTTCAAAAAACTTTCAATCTAAACAAGGCCCTAATTTATGTCGCTGTATGATGACTAAAAATGTGCACATTGGAAACAGTGCATATGAAATACGACATACCGGATTGGTCTGATGGAGCCATGATGAGTACCCACTGTAGCCAGGCTGCTCGTACCTGTTAAAGCATAGCCGCGGAGGCTGGAAATGGCACATTAGAATTAATTTTGTTGTGTGACACATAAGAAACATGATATACTGGATTCAGCAGACCATATTGTTTTGATTAGGATGGGCCTGTGAGATAAGAACATTCTGTACAGTACTCTGAGCTCCATTTTGTGCATGGTTGACTTTCTCAGCCAAGAGCCTGAGGACGGCAAATCCGATTATACAAAAGAGCTCCAATATTAGCTAAAACTAATGAGCGATAGCTTTCAGCATATTCAATGGTTTGATAATTTAAAACAGATCATCATTGCACAGATATTCAAAGAACAGAGTAAGAAACCTGCCTTGGACGTTTGTTCTCAGATTCATAGGAACTGGGCTCACCCACACGGATCTACAGACACAAGGGAGGAAACATTAGCAGGTCAGGTGGGAACTGGGAATTCTTTGAAATAAGAAGACCAGCGCATGATAGAAAATACTTACAGCTGTACTGTTTGGCTTATTGGCAGAGCTGTCCATCAGTGCAATCTGGCTTGCTGAGACTTTAATGCCTACAGAAACAGGTAAACTCATAAGCAATACCATAGTCCTAAACAGAGAATCAGTAGTGCTCAAGTTATTTTACTTTTGCAGACTCATATGGAGTGCAAAATAGCACGCAGTTTGTAAATATCCTCTCACCCAAGCATAGAATCATTTGAATTCTTTGATAAGCATTAGCGCAGATAAAAAATCTGGCTGCCCAGCACAGATTGTCATGTGGGGCCGGACATTCGCAAGGCAGCGCAGGGCGCGAGACATCCGCAGGGCAGCAGAGCGGGCTGCAGCGCGCGACGCAGCAAGGGCCGCGATCACCTCGGACGAGGATGGCAGGGCCGGACCCAATGGCTAGGAGAAAATTAGGCCTTAAAATTAGGATCGTTTGTTTCCAAGTTTGTTAGCCGGTTGGCTCATATATTCCCGGGACTCCAAACAATGAAGGGGAATCAGTTATCATCTAATCTCCTACCTCTACTCTCGTTAAGCCACCAGCAGAGGGGTATAACCTCGCGGTGAGGACTGGAGCGCGACTACGAACTACGTAGTCGCGGGCCGCCGTCGTTGAGTAAGGCGCTTGACAACCTGGTGCCAAGGCGCTTGACACAGATTAAGACTGGATTCTACACAGTATAAATAAAAATCAACAGAGAATATAACCTTACATGCCCTGTATCTATTGTAAACAAAAAGTTTAAATGAGATTAAGATATTGTCATAAAGGCAAGGTACAAAAACCAGATATCCCTACTTCTCACAGCAGAAACCACGAGTAATAACAAACATATATATGGTGTGGAGCTTCAAAGGGTGTAAGCAGCAAACAATATAATTGTCCAACAGTGTTGTCACAGGCGTGTTGATATCAAGAGAAGGTCAACAATTACCTGGAGTCATTTTCATTTCAGGTTGTTCGCCAATGCACAGGGACGCAATATTTGCTGCGAAGGGGGATATTTTCCAAAAGTAAGCACTCCAGGTGCTTCCACTTTCAGTGTCTTCTCCACAAGGTCGACAGCAGCCAGCACCGGTACACCCAATTGCCGGCTAAACAACTTGAGGTAAAGGATGTCATTACCGTCCGTGCTCAGGGTGGGCCGAGCACACTGCATGTTCTTGAATGTCAGGCTCCCAGCAGATTCACTCTTCTTGCTGGACACCGACACGCTGAAAACACCGAGTCATCGGCCAAAATGTCATTCACATCAACAACGCTTCATTTGAGCCAAAAGTTCGACCCTATCTCCCTAGTCCATATAGTGGCACTCCAACCATTCGCTGAGCGCTGAATCTTAGGCTTGTTTTTCCACTGGTTTGTGCTTGCTCAGCATGATCAATTCTGAATCATAGAACACATCCTTGGTCCTTGGGTCAAAAGGCTTTTCAGGAGGATCATCTGTAATCTCTCTTACAATCACACGGTGTTCTATCTCAATAAACTTGATCAGACCATCAACACAGGTGACATCCCGAAAAAGCCTAACTCCTGGGAGGAATTTCTTCACTTTTTCTCTGTTTTCAGGCAAGGGCTCAGGCAATGGGATGTATTGCGCACGATGGGGTTCTTTTAGTATGTCACATGTCACTATACCTTGCAGCAAATCGACCCATAACACCAAGCCATCTCCGAGTGTGAAGACCTTGTCCGGTATAATTGCACCGACCTCAGGACATGGATTGGGCAGTTCCTTAGTCGTCCATGTTGTATCCTCAGACGAGTAGATGTGAAGCCGGTAATCTTTATTCACCGTGCCAAGGAGTGCAATCAGGAGATAATGGCCATCGTCACCGCGGGGCACGATTCCAAACTCCACTCCGTGCAGCCTATAATGATATGGAATAAGCGGGATGCTTTCGAGGGACGGGGACTTGGGGTGGCCCTTGTAGATGAAGTATTCATCCTGGTCGTCTCCGGCCAAGAGGGTCATAAGGAATCTGCCATGTGCGCCCGCAACGACTGAATTAACTCTCAGGTCGACGTCCTTGGAGTCGGAGTTAGGAGCCTTGATGCAGTGGAAGGTGTAGAAGGACACCGCCGGTGGATCAGCGATCCAGAAGGTGATCTCCACGGTATGGTTGTCCTTCGATCTGGCTCTGGCCGTGATGTCGTTCCTACTGGCGGCGAAGTACGCCTCCTCCGCGAGGAGAATCGACGCCGGCCAAGGGCAGACGTTCCCTGCGTCGCTCGATCCGGACGCCATCCCCGAGGGAGCGGCGCCGCGCGGAGGACAGCCCGCGAAGATGGCCGACTTCGGCCAGGGTTCAGGAGAAGGCAGGCAGCACGCAGGTCCATGATTTCTGTGTAGAGAATGGGCCGGCCCGCGGCAGGCGAGCTCTCATGCTGAACTGTGACGTACACAGCCCACTAGAGGTCCAGTGAAGGTGGGGGCCCACGTAGCCTGACTGCGGAGCCGGAGCAGGCAAGTGAAGTGCCACCGGTCACCTGCTCTCCCGCCAAATCCTCTTCACCCACCCGAACCACGGGACAGACGCTCCCGCTCCCGCTCCGCTAGCGCTAATAAACCTCACGCCGCGCGCGAGCTCTCCAGCAACCGCCACCCCCATGGCGTTCCCCTTCCCCTCCCTCTCCCTCGCGGGCCTCCTCGCGCGCCGCGCGCTGTTGCTCTACGCGGCCGCGTGGACGGCAGTGGCCACCACGGCCGTGGCCGTGGCGGCATTCGCGCCGGAGCTCGCCTTCGTCTGGGCCGTCGGGCCCGGGGCGCCGCTCTCCCGGGCGTGCCCGGGCACCACCACCGGCAATGGCGACGGGTTCACCGTCGGCCTGCCGGTCGACGGCCCGCCGTGGGACGCCGTCTGCGTGCCCGCCAGCATGTTCGGACGGGCAAAGCCCGATGTCATCGTGCCCCTCGTGTTCGCCGTCGTCGTGGTAACCGGCGCCGTCTGGTTCACCACGGCCGTTGGGGTGTGGGAGGATGAACATGACGACGAGCCATCTTCGCCGGCTGTGTTTCTAGAACAAGTATAGGCTGTGTTTGTGTGATTCTCGATCTGTTTACATACATGAAGCAGTAATTTTGTGGTGTATATAAGATATGAATCTTGGATCTTGGCTTCTAGTTTCAGTGGCAACACAGCAGAGATGTTCAGAATGTAACAAGATCTGTATTCACAATTCAAATGCTGAACCAAATAACAAAGACGAATCAAACACTGATGGTGTCTCAGGCAAACACGACTCTGAATTTCAAGCCAGAACTGAGCTGCATGTATATTGAACAGATATTAACAGTGCTACAAGTTGATCATTGCCGCACCAGACTAATTATTCTAGGAAAGCAAGCAGATTTTATTTCTGAACACCACGAGGTCCAGCCATCGCTCAGGTTCCTAATAACCACCCGCTACATATTAACCAAGTCATCACTTGTACCACCAGATGCCAAGCAGGAACAGAACATTTCTCTGATCCAGCTCTTTCGGCTCTCATTTCGCAGACTTGATCAGCTCCTCGCTGAAGTCCCAGAGTTGCTTTGCCAACTCCTCACTTCTCGCCAGTTTGCTCGTCTTCTCCACGTTGCAGTCAGCAAAGTATTTTCCTGTCACTCCCTTGAGTTGAGGGTTCAGTCCTACATAGCAAGTAGTTGCGGCTCCCTGAAAAATGCATATGCAAAATTTCAGAATACAAGTTGCAAAATATAATATTAGATTCATTACTTTCACCATATGACAATGTTTTTTTATTGTTATCACTATGAACAAGAACTGGCTCCAAACATGAAGTGCAAAGATCTGGTTCCAAACCTGGGGTACATTCTTCCACAGTATGTAAGTGGCAACCTGAAGCACCTCTGCAAGAGAAAACAAGGTGCTTCAGAACATTATTGGAAGATAAGTGTTCCTAGCTAAGATCTGAGAACATATATTCTCTGTGAGAAAACAAGAAAAAGAGAGCATACTCATGAGAACAAAGGAGTGTCTCATCAAATTGGTCATGATCAATCCAGGATGGACACTGTTAACTGTGATGTTTGCTCCTTCTTCCTGTTTACAAACATAGAAATAATGATGCGTCAGAACAGGATCCTGAAGGATGGCACATAATTTGAGAACCAGGAGTAGGTTTCAGAGTTTTAACAAGTGTCATACATTACAACAGTGAATGTTGATACATAGATCTAAGGGAACTAGAGCAAATAATGTCTGGAATTCATAACGATACAGTACTATCAAGATCCCTAAGGATATGAAGTTATCTAAATCCCAAAGTTTGCAATGGCTATTGCTTACTAGTTGCCGACTTGCCTCTTACAGTTAGCACCTTATCAGGCCAAAGCATCAGGGCCATGATGGACAAATTGTTTCTCTTCAGGTTTCTATCCTTCCCAAACGAATAAGAAAAATGGATAATATTAGGATAACCAAAAACAATACCTTCAGCCTTCTAGAGAGCTCCTTTGCATGCAGTAAGTTTGCCAGCTTAGACTGTCCATAAGCCATTTTGTCGTTGTATCTGCCAATAAAAGATCATTACTTGCAGTTCAATCAACAGTCAATCCCTACAAAGAACCATAAATACACATACATTTTCTCATCGTTGAGTTTATCAAAGTCAATTCCCTTTGGATATGTATGGTGGTGGGCAACTGATGACAAGTTCACAATGCGACCCTCAATACCAGTAGACTTGGCAGTGGCTTTCATAGTATCAAGGAGGAGATTGGTAAGCAGAAAGTGTCCTGATAAAACAAAAGTCAGTACCGGACAATGAGACCCATTTTAGCTGTTTTAAGTAAGACATGTTGTCAGTGGGGGAATACCGAGATGATTGGTCGCGAATTGCATCTCAACCCCATCTTTAGACAGTTGAAAAGGGCAGAACATCACACCTGCATTATTTCTGTGGAACAGAAAAGGATTCCTCAAGGCTTAATTCAGTGCAAAGAGGAAAGCGCTACAATTGGCGTGTAAGTAATATACATAAGCTGGAGATAAATTTAACCAAAGCAAAGGAAGCTTTCATATATATCAAAGAAAGTCAAGCATAACAAGAGGTGAAGAGGGTTACATCAGGATGTTCAGAGGAAGTTTCATCGAGTTGAACTGGTCCGCGAAAGCCCTGACAGACTTGAGGGAGCTGAGGTCAAGCTTCAGAACATCAATACGTGCTGTTGGGTTCTTCTCCATGATGCTCTTCCTTGCTTCTGATGCAGCCTCTGTGTTTCTAGCAGCAATGACCACATGGGCTCCTCTCAGGGCGAAGACTCTTGAGGTCTCCAGACCAATGCCACTAGCTCCTCCTGATATATGCCAGAAATTACAAGTTTTAATAAAATTAGGAAATCAATAGATTTTCAACATCTTGGAAATGAGTGCTGGTTGTGATTGACTTTAATTTTACTTAACTATAAATGATGGCAGTAAAAACTGTAAAAGGAATGCTTACAAACTTGAGAAAAAGAAATGAAATATCCTAAGCCACATGAATAAGAAACAATGCATAAGCTCATGAACTGAATCCTACCAAGCAGAAACTGCTGTAATGGTAAAATCCCAATGCAACCTCCCTTTTAATCCAACCTTGGACTTCCTGAGCATTCATACACCCTTGACCAAAAATTCAGAACTACTCTACTTTCATACATTCCAAGTTCCCAACAAACATAAGTGGCAATGGCATCAAATTTACTCCACTAAAAAAAAATCCCAACAAAGCTTCATGTGCCCTCAAAATACTATAGTGAAATGAAAAAGATAGAAGATGATAGCCATCTAACTGAAAGGATCCTGCATTGTTGACCTCGTTACACTTGCCACCATATGGAACAACATTGCTGTGAGCAATTATGTGCCAGCAAAGGAGAGGTGGAAATTTGCTCCAGTTCATAAATTGTGGTCTCGTCAGAATAACGATACAGAGACATTGGTGCAGGTTGTTGCTGCCACATCATCTCAGTTCCCAATCACTTTTCTTTGCACATGGAGAAGCAGTTATATGTTGAAAACAAGGTACTTAAGACTTATAGGAAGTCAACAAACTAGTACAATATAATTTTTTTTTGAACGCAATGGCAGGAGCTCTGCCTTTCAATTAAGATAGCGAAAGAGAGTTTATGTACAACTAGTACAATATAATGTTGGTGTTATATTACCACTGGTGAGACATTGTCAATTCTGATAAAAGTATATCAAACTACCACGAAAACAAAAGATGCATTGCAACAAAAGCGGGTACAGTTGCCAGCAGTGCTAATTCGAAAAAGATCAGACAACATTACACTATGGACAATTCATTCAAGGCCACACAAAAATGATTGTGCCAAAGGACCACGTAGGCCCAAACTCAAACTCTCCTTTTTCACGCAAAAAGGAAGAAATATCCATCTTTTAGAAAAAAAGTAAAAAGGAAAATCCATCATCCCACTGTAATGTAACCACAGTGTTGAGTAGGAAACCATCATCTAATATAATAGCTTTTACTTTTTTTTTCTCGAACTACACTGGAGAATAATAGCTTTGACTTCTTATGCATATAAGTCCTTCACTACTTGCTCACAGGTTCTAGTGTAATTTTCAGTAAGATGCAGGTCACTGTAAGGAGATGTTAATTAGTTGGTAGTTATATATAGTTGACAGGAAAACTTGGCGTACAGTACATCTCAACATTCACTAGTGCAGTTGTGAGAAAGCTAGTGGCAACAACAAGTTGTTGACAGTCAATTTCGTACACAAAGATATCACAGCAAACTCATAAATCTAGGTCTAAACTGTAAACCTGACCATCTAATGACGAATAGTTCACAAAAAAGGATGTTTCGTTATGAAAAAGCTACCAACACAAACCCAAAAAAACACGTGAGATTCCACAGTGAAATTACAAACAGTTGCGAGGCTGCATACGCACGTACGGCTCATAAAACAACGACCAGTTGCGAGAAAACCCAGTGAGACTGTCTCCAACGATCGATACCCAAAACGCAAGACCTATTTCACGTAGCGCTACAGTTAAAATGTTCGATCTCCAGTTTTAGTCTTCTCCAACAACAAGATAAAAAAAGAATCTTTTTTGCAAATGGGTCTCCAGAAGAGAGCATAATCAGATTTGGGTTATACCTCTCTTAGCACCTAAAATGGGTCTTCTATATAGGTACTCTGTTGGAGGCTATAGATATTGTGTTGGAGACCCATTTTAAGTTTGGGTCTCCATATAGGTCTCCTATTGGAGACAGTTGACAACAACATGTAACCAGCAATTAAATCAAGGGTGCGCATCTGACCTGCGACGCAAATTAGTAGTGGCAGGTGAAGATCTACCCATCCCTCCTTATCAAGCGCCCAAAAAGGGAAGTTGTCGAGAATCTAGAGCAGCGGCAATCACAGAGGAAATAAAACCGGCTAATTTCAGTTTCATCAAGTCAAGCAACATAACAGCAGGAAGCACCACACATTCACCAACGCAAGAAACAGTATGTTCTAGCTGTTGGAATGATCTCTCCACCATTAAGCCCAACGGCATGATGGGCCTTTGATCCGCGCCCTGATCGGGGGCGCCCGGCCCATCTATGGCTGGAGGGCCCCTGTCACACTACGCTATATAAAGAGGTGGGGGCTGGCGGCTCTCAGTACGAGGTTCACTGTGAGCCGTACTCCCACCGATAAACCCTAAACCCGATCTAGTGAGGGGCGTAGCCAGTGACGGGAAGCGCCTTCGCCGCCACCGTCATCCCTGTCGCCACTGCACTGCATCACCGTCTCCACTGCGTCGCCTCTCTTCACCGACCGTCGCTGCCCGTGTGCTGCCTCCATCAACGAACCAGCGATGGCCGGATCGAGCTCCAACTCCACGGGATCCACTGGTCTGTGAACTCTTCACTCTCCTCACACCCCTCTATCTCTCTGACTCCCTCTCGGTGTAGTGTTCTAGGTTTACATGTGCATGTGTTATTCCGAATCCATGTGTATCCCTCCTAGATCTACTGCTAGAGATCCTAAATGTTTTTAACAATGGTATCAGAGCCAGCCTATCTAGTACGTGGATCTAGATCAGAAAAAAAAATCAAAAGAAATCCAAAGAAGTTGGTCCGATTTTGAATCGGATCAAGAAAGAGAAACCCTAACCCTAACAGAAAAGGGACGGTCATCAGGGGCACGCCTACATGGGGCCCGGCCGTCCCATCACCGTCGCCAGCCGCCTCTGTGGCGGCGCGCGGGAGAGATAGCCGAGCCATGGGCTCGGGCTCACAGCAGAGAAGGGGGGTCGCGCCTAACCTCGAGCGCGCGGGCTCCGCCCAACTCAGGGCACCGTCGGAGGCCACTCGACGGCGGCACGCTCAGCCTCGGGCGAGCGCGCGCGCCGGCGAGGGGTCCCGTGGCGGCGCCGCCATCTTCTTCCTCCGTCGGCCAGCCATGGGCGGCCGCCACTCTGCTGCTGGGTGGAGAGAGGAACGGGAGAAAGAAATGAGGGATGGGATGTGGATTTGCTGCGGCGGGGCATCACCTCACCGGCGAGGTGACTGGGCGGCGACGCCGCCATCCTCTGGCCACCACGGTTGCGCTGAGGAAAAGCAAAAGAGAAATGGGAGTTAGGGTTTCAGGGGATCGCCGCCGCTGCTGATTTTTTATTCCTCTGAAATGTGTGCTGAGCCGTCGGATCTCGTTGCCCTGAGATCAACGGCTAGGAGCGCTCGGGCCAAAATTGGCCCAGGCGGGTTTGGAGTTTCCCGGCCCAGGCCCACGTTGCGGCCTAGGAAGCTAGGGACCGCGAGCCGCGAGCGCTGGGCTGGGCCGTTTTGGCCGTTGGGCCAACAGAAAAGGATTGGCCGAAAAAAGGGCCATGCGGCTGGGCCGCTTGGGGCGCGCGCGTTGGGCTCCGCGAGCTGGGCCGCGCGTGCGTTGCTGGGCCAAAATGGCCTGTACACAGATAGCTCGGGAACTGTTTATTTGTTTTTTCCAGAAACTGTTTACTTCATATTTGATGAATTTGAATTGATTTTGATGTCAAATTCTATGCAAATTTTTGATCCAACGATAATTTTGCATAGAGAACAAAACAGTACCTTTATGTTTCTGGAAAAATGATTATTGAATGTTAATGTTTCCGCTGCGTATTTAAAGATGTAATTTTCATTATTAAATTCGAACCAACGGAAGAATTTAATTTTGAAAATGGATATGTTTTAAATTGATTATAATATTATTGTTATTCTGACCAACGTTGATTAATGGCAATATTATGATGTTTTGTCTTGCATTAATTCTATTTCTGCCCAACGGTGATGTAGAATTAGTGTAAAGAACAATTGTATGTTTTAATTTTAACCAACATTGAAAATAAAACATGCAATTGTTATTGTTATTATTTGTGTTCTTACACTATTTGAATTATGTTTTTAGGTGGATACAACTTGATGAGTTGTATCAAAGAGATCCCCACTCTAAAAGGGGATAACTACATTGAATAGAAGAAAAAGATCGACTTGGCCTTCATATTGGCTGAGGTGGACTGGGTAGTCACCACACCGTGTCCCAAAGAACCTGTGGCACTGATGAGGGAGACAGATGAGACTGATGCTGCATGGCAGAACAGAGAGCGAGACTTTGCTCCCGTAAAGATGTCTTTTGACCTTGAAAATAGAAAGTGGGTCACAGCCAATAAGAAATATTTGGCTATGATAAAGAATACAATTGAGCCTGCAATAGTGGGCTCAATTTCAGACGGTGACACGATCACAGAGTACCTAGAAAGAATAAAGAGTCAGTTCACTGGCTCTTCAAAGACATATGCAACCCGGCTGATCAAGCAGCTGGTCACAAAAAGGTACTCTGGTGACGGCAGTGGCATTAGAGAGCACATACTGAGAATGAGCAATTTGGTATCTAAGCTCAAACCAATGAATTTGGCACTCAATGATGAGTTTCTTATTCATTTGATTTTTGCTTCTTTGCCAAAAAAATTTGACACCTTTGTTGTTAATTACAACATACAGCCCGAGAAATGGGATTTAGAAAAGCTCATAGCCATGTGTGTGTAGGAGGAGGAAAGAATAAAAGTTTCACAGGGTGGTATTATCAACTACCTAAAAGATAAGAAAAAGAACTATAATAACAGCTCTTCCTCCAAGTCATCTGGAAAGGGTCCCATGTAACAGTCTCAGAGCAAGCAATTTCCAGTGGATAAAGATCAGTGTCTCTACTGTAAGAAGACGGGACATTATAAGAAGAATTGTCCCGATTTCCTAAAGATGATTATGAAAAATAAAGGTGAGAACATTATTACGTTCGTAAATGAATCCTTGTATGTCAAGTTTTCAAAATCTACTTGGTGGATTGATTCAGGTGCAACTATTCATATTGCTAATTCATTACAGGAATTCCGTTCGATGAGAATTTTGCAAAGAAGCGAAAGTTTCATTAAAGTCGCAAATGGAGTACAAGCAGATGTTGAGGCCGTTGGTGATCTTCCGCTAGAGCTTGCTGATGGCTTCATACTTTTTCGTAAAGATGTTCTTTATGTACCTTCTTTGCAAAGAAACTTGATTAGTGTATCAAAGTTGGACCATGATGTTTATGATTGCCATTTTGAAAATGGCAAATGTCAGATATTGTTTAATAATAGATGTATTGGTCTTGGCTTCCGACAAGACGAGCTTTATTTGTTATCACTTCGTGAAAATGTGAATTCCGTATGTGATGTGAATGAGAATGTATCTTCATCGAACAATGCAAACAGAAAACGAAAGAGAGCTCACGATGCGTTGTCGAAATTATGGCACTGTCGTTTAGGCCATATCTCGAGGGGGAGAATAAAAAGTCTAGTTAAGAATGATATTTTTCCTCCATTACAGCTCTTAAATTTAGAACAATGTAGAGATTGCATAAAAGGAAAGTATGTAAAGAAAATTAAGAAAGATGACAAACGAAGCGCAGGAATTCTATAGATTATTCACACAGATATCTATGGTCCCTTTCCTATAAAGAGTGTGGATGGTTTTAATTCATTCATAACATTCACAGATGATTACTTCCGTTATGGCTACATTTATCCAATTAAAGAAAGAACAGAAGCGTTGGATAAATTCAAAATATTTAAAGCAGAAGTTGAAAATCAGCATGATTTAAAGATTAAGATAGTCAGGTCTGACCATGGGAGGAGTACTACGGTCAGCATACCCCGTATGGACAAGTTCCTGGACCTTTTGCAAGGTTCTTATAGGAAAATGTATAGTCGCCCAGTATTCAACACCGGGCGAACCTCAGCAAAATGGAGTAGCTGAAAGGCGTAACCGTACCCTGATAGATATGGTGCGTAGTATGATAAGTTACTCCACTTTACCGATGAGTCTGTGGATGGAGGCGTTAAAAACTACCATTCATATTCTCAATAGAGTACCAAGTAAGTCAGTGCCCAAAACACCGTATGAGTTGTGGATAGGAAGAGTACCCTCACTTAACCACTTGCGTGTGTGGGGGAGCCCTGCTGAGGCTAAAGTTTTTAACCCAAACATTGGGAAGCTAGATCCCAAAACAATGAGTTGCCATTTCATTGGCTACTCAGAAAAGTTAAAAGGTTTTCATTTCTACTGTCCAGATAGACATACAAAGTTTGTGGAAACGAGACACGCTATCTTCCTAGAGGATGAAATGATGAGAGGGAGCATGGTAGCTCGAGAAATTGACCTTAAAGAGAAGCGGGTGTATGCACCCACTCCGATAATTTATGAGATATTTTTCTCACTACCTGCTGTTGCTGCACCGACAGTACAAGACACTGTGGTGCCAGCACCTATTGATATCCCGCCTATGGCAACAATGAATGATGATGAGGAACCTATTCCTTAGGATCTTATAGAACCTATTGCCACACATGAGGGAGAGCAACAACAGCCTCAAACAGAAAATGTGCCAAATGAGAAGGCTCCTAGAAGGTCTCAAAGAGTTAGAAAATCAGCTATTCCTACTGATTATGAAGTGTACAACACTAAAGAATTTTAAATGGAGGATGATCCCACCTCATTTGAAGAAGCCATGAAAAGTGATCATTCATCAAAGTGGCTTGAGGCCATGGAAGATGAAATGAAATCAATGAATGCAAATAAAGTTTGGGATTTGGAGATAATTCCTAAAGGAGCCAAAACAGTAGCTATAAATGGGTCTACAAAACAAAACTTGACTCTCAAGGAAATATAGAGAGATATAAAGTCCGACTTATGGCAAAAGGCTTTACACAAAGAGAAGGGATTAATTACAATGAGACCTTTTCTCCAGTCTTATGTAAGGATTCCTTCAGAATCATAATGGCATTAGTGGCACATTACGATTTAGAGTTACATCAGATGAATGTAAAGATGGCATTTTTCAACGGAGACTTGGAGGAAAATGTTTACATGGCACAACCGAAAGGTTTTGTCATGGAAGGAAAAGAACGATTAGGATGCCGCCTAAAGAAATCTATTTATGGATTCAAACAAACTTCAAGACAGTGGTACTTGAAGTTTGATCAGACAATAAGAAATTTTGGGTTTAAAGAGAATGTAGAGGACAATTGTGTCTATACAAAGTTTAAGAATTGGAAGTTCATCTTCCTTGTCCTGTATGTGGATGATATCTTACTTGTTAGTAGTGATGTCAGTCTACTACTGGAGTCAAAGAAGTTTTTGTCCTCAAAATTTGATATGAAAGATCTTGGTGAAGCTTCGTCCGTTCTAGGGATCGAGATTCACCGAGATAGAAGTAAAGGGGTATTAGGACTGTCACAAAAGGCATACATAGAGAAAATCTTAAAGAAATTCAGTATGCACAAATGTAGTACCTCACCTGCTCCTATAGTCAAGGGCGACAGATATGGGAATTTTCAATGCCCTAGGAACCAATATGAGATCGATCAAATGAAAGCGGTTCCATATGCTTTAACTGTCGGAAGCTTGCAATATGCTCAAGTATGTACGCACCCTGACTTGGCATTTGTTACCGGGTTACTTGGCAGATTCCAGAGCAATCCTGGAATAGAACATTGTAAATTGGTAAGGAAAGTCTTGCGTTATTTGCAAGGAACGAAAGGCCTCATGATGACGTATAGAAGATCTGATTCACTCCATATAGTGGGATATTTAGATTTTGATTATGCGGGAGATAATAAAAAATCCACGTCTGGATATGTATTCACTCTCGCAGGGGGAGCTGTTTCATGGAAAAGCTCAAAGCAAACCGTCACTACATCGTCCACAATGTATGCCGAGTTTGTAGCGTGTTATGAGGCAACGGGGCAGGTGAACTGGCTAAAGAAGTTCATACCCGGTTTGAAAGTGGTTGACGACATCTATAGACCACTGAAGTTATACTGCGATAATAATCCAGTAGTATAGTATGCTCACAATAATAGGTCAAGTGGTGCTGCCAAACACATTGACATAAAGTATTATATTGTGAAGGATAGAGTCCGGGATCAAATGATAAGTCTTGAGCATATAAGTACCGAAAAGATGCTCGCGGATCCGCCTACAAAAGGCTTACCACCCAACGTGTTCAGAGAACATGTAGCCAGCATGGGTTTAAGGGAAGGCCTATGATTCCTGGACTATAAAGGGCCCCAAAGTTAAAGTATCTATTTCAGATCAGAGACGTGCATTGTAGCTGTTAAATCTATCGGCAATTGATCGTGACGAGGAAGCACGCTCTATGCACTAATCTATGATGGAATAAGTAAAAGTGAAAAGTATTAAAGTTAAGGTATAAGTTAAGATCAAGGAGGAGAATATTGGAATGATCTCTCCACCATTAAGCCCAACGGCTTGATGGGTCTTTGATCCGCGCCCTGATCGGGAGCGCTCAGCCCATCTATGGCTGGAGGACCCTATCACACTGCGCTATATAAAGAGGTGGGGGCCGGCGGCTCTCAGTACGAGGTTCACCGTGAGCCGTACTCCCACCGACAAACCCTAAACCCGATCTAGTGAGGGGCGCAGCCAGTGACGGGAAGCGCCTCCGCCGCCACCGTCACCCCTGTCGCCACTGCACTGCATCACCGTCTCCACTGTGTCGCCTCTCTTCACCGACCGTCGTTGCTCGTGTGCTGCCTCCATCAACGAACCAGCGATGGCCGGATCGAGCTCCAACTCCACAGGATCCACTGGTCTATGAACTCTTCACTCTCCTCACACCCCTCTGTCTCTCTGTCTCTCTCTCGGTGTAGTGTTCTAGGTTTACATGTGCATGTGTTATTCCGAATCCATGTGTATCCCTCCTAGATCTACTGCTAGAGATCCTAAATGTTTTTAACACTAGCATCATCATCTTCTAGCATCATCATCATTATAGAAGGGGAATCTTCTTTTCTACGAATCTGTCGGTGGTTTAACGGATTACCTGTGATAACGACGGTGAGGCGGCTGGCATCGACGCCGTCGGTGACCTGCTCCGCCGTGGACGCGGACCCGAACCCGCTGGCGCCCGCCTTGCCGGTGATGAGCGAGAGGATACGCATCGCCGCCAACTGAATTCTCTTTCTCTACTCCAGTAAAGAACGATCTGAACCCCCGGCCCAACCGAAGCAAACTCCCAACTGCAGCCAAGAAGAGAACGAAAACAAGAGGTGAGCCAGCCAACGAAGCCGTAGTAGATATAGATAGCCAACCAAGAAGTGCAAGAATCACGGAAGTCTCGGCAATGCCGGCACCACCGCTGCACCTCGACTTGTTTATTGCGGCGGGAAGTGGAGCGGAGGGCGGAAACGGGAGCGGGCGTGCATGGGAAGAGGGCGGAGGGAGAGGGGTGAGGTTATTTATGGTTGGGGATGCGGGTAACAGTTTGGTTGGGGAGCAGCAGCCTGTTCGGTTGGCTGGTTCGTATCGTTGCTGGTTCGTGAAAAAGTATCGCTGGCTGTTTGTGTAAGAGAAAAATACTGTTTCGACTGAAAATTTACGATCATTTACGACAAGCCACGGCCAAACGAACAGGCTGTAGGAGGAGCGCAACGCCAACGCGGGCGCGGGGCGGGGCGGGGAGGGGAGTGGACGGAGACGAGGAGCGCAACGCCAACGCGGGCGCGGGGCGGGGCGGGGAGGGGAGGGGAGGGAGACAGAGAGCACGGAGGCGACCGGCCGGAAAGGGATTGGACTCCGATCTGCTGGTGCGAGGTGGCCCTGCCTCGTGGTTCTGCGGGGGTTCTTGTCTTGGACACCAAGGGACAGAGAGCTCTCTAGGAACAGACAGGATAACGAAATGTCTTCCATTATTTTTTTCACCGGGAAAGAAAAGAAAAGAGTTTCAGAGTTCAGACCGAGAACCACCACATGAGAATTCCCTTCTTTTTTTTTTGCGCAAGCACATGAGAATTCCTTTCGTTTTACAGCCGGAGCTGTTCATGAATCACGTGACTCCTTCTCGCTCTGTGTTTCTAGTTGTTGTTACTTTAGAAGAGTTTATGACACGATGTAAACTTGTTATAGGAGACAGGTTAGGGATCAAATCAAACACATTTTTATCTCTGTAAGAAAAAAAACAAGGGTTTCAGAGTTGAGATGAGACGAGTTGGTCTTTTCACAGTGATTTCTCTTTTCTCGTTTTAAGAATCGGAGTTTTATGACGATGCAGACTTGGTACAGGAAACAGATGATTAGGGATCAAGCACATTTTTTTAAACACGGATTTAAGTCACGCATTAAGATTTATAAGTCAATCATAATCCCTTTCTCATTCGGTTCCTATTGGAACAACGTAGTGGATACGTGTTCTAGAGAAACGATTTTATAATACACTGAACAATGTGTTAATTACCTGTTTGGTTAGTAATAAGGATTCCCCTAGCCCTAGTACCTGCAAAACGACTCTAGCTCTTATATACAGAAAAAAAACAGAAAACACTATTTTCACTTGAAAATCAGAATTACTTGTAAACGCACCCTAAGGTGTTGTATTAGTTCTTCTGCTTTGCCTATATTGAGAAATGATTGCGTAAAAAAAATCTGGATTCGTGTTGTACTGGCGAGAACTTGGCAGGTCTCCTTATAAAAGAATTTGGCCATGTTCACTTCTTTTATAATCCGTCTTTTTCAGCTTGTTTTTTTAGCCGGAACCGTGTTTTTCTCTCACAATAAATCAGCCGGAACAGTGTTTCGACTTGTTTTTTCAGCGAAGCGAACAGGGCCTTAATTAAGTGTGCAAAGTCTGTTTTTAGGTTGACGGAGACATTAAACTAAATCCTTGTTAACCGTGATTGGGGTGGGAATCCAACCTTGACAGTGCCTTCTATCGGCTTTATTTTTCTTCATCGGAATATTTATGATGCGCAACAAGTATCATTTGATTAATAACGGAATATATTTTCATAATAAACATATTAAGAATATATAAAAATATTAACTTTTTGAGATGTATAGTTATTTTGGAATGGAGTACAAACTTAGAGTGTTATCACAAGTGTTAAACGATAAACAGACGACCACTCGCTGTTTAGCCATCATTTGGCCTAATCGGACACTCAGACAGGTAAAACGGTTGTTTAAATGAAAATGATGTATCACTATATGACATTTAATTAAATGATGTGCAAACGAGCTAAACGGCCGTTTTAGACTAACAACATATGAACACGTACGTGGTACTGAGGAAGGGTGTTTCTTCCTCTCTTTTTTTTTTTTGCTCCGTTTGCCATTGTTTTTGTTGCTAGTAGTTTAGAGAGATCACTACGGATATTTTTACAAATATAAATTCTCCATTATTTTAGGCTGTGCTGCGTGCATCTCACATTTGGCGCTATTTCGGGCCAGGGGGTATTTTGGATCATGGATTGTGTTTCTGATTTATGTCTTTGGTTAAATGATGAATTATTGTCTGCTCCGAGAGCATGACAAAACAAAATGAATTACTGAGAGTACTAATCTATTACTCTTATAAAGATAAACTCGACTACCCTATTTTATCTTATACCAGAGAGTGCCACGTCATCCTTTTAATTCCCACCATTGCTGCTGATTATCCTAGCCGTTTGATGGTGATTAGTAGTAGTCACGTCATCTATGGGGCCTGACTTCCAGCCTTCCACCGATCGAGACCCATCACTTATTAGCCACTCACGTCACTTGGACACCACCTCCTGCCTCTTGCGCTCCCCATCTCACCACTACGTGCTCCTATTTACCAGAATATCAAGTGAGATTTTTATAAGAATTGTAGTTTCATCTTCTCCCAACTAACGCATATATTGTCCCTTCGTGTCTCACATTCGTAGACAGATGAGCAACAACCACACGATCTCTTCTATTTAAACAAGCATCAGTCTTCGACTACGCAGACAAAAAATAATTGGGGCTATTGCGTTTCTACCCTTACTTTGAACCCCAATTGTGATTTTACCCTCGCTTTTCGCCATGTTGCATTTTTACCCCCGCTTTGTAAAAACGAACACTCAGTCTACCCCTCTTTATAACTCTGTTAGATGTTTATGTAAAAAAAAATTAAAAAAAAGGAAAAGACAGGCTTAGAAGTAGCTAGGACAAAAATAACCTTCCACTCACCCGTGACTCTCCTATCCATCCCGATGCGGTCTCGGCCTTCTATCCGCGGGCGCAGCGCTCGGGCGGTCGGGCAGGTGCGGCTGCTCCGGCGGCTGGTCAGCGCGGCCGGCTCCGGCGCTTGGGCGGCGTGGAGGGGCCCCTCGCGGCGCGGCCAGGCGAGTGCTGGCGGCGCGGCTTCGCGCGCTCGGGCAGCGCGGGCGGCAGGAGCGGCCGCGCGACTACTGTGCGACTGACGGAGGAGCGGCCGGGAGGGGCGTCTGGTGCGACGCGGCCGGCGGGCAGCCGTGCGACGCGTAGGGCCGGCCTGGGCGACGCGCTTGTGGCCGGGAAGGGCTCGCCGGCGGCCACCGGAGCCAGGCGCAGCTCCCCTCCTCCCTTCCCTAGCCGCTCCTGCTCGAATCCGGCGCCACTCCTTCCCGTCCCCGCCCCGCCCCGTGGAGGCACGGAGGCGCAGATCTGCTCCAGGCTGACCGCCCGTGGAGGTCCGCCCCCGGCCGCTGTTCAGGCCCCGCCGGCGCCGCTCCGGCCGGATGTGCAGCAAGGCCGGTGCCCGGAGGCAGAGGACGGCGCAGGCTCTGTTCTTTTCAGAGGAGAAGCAGAGGCAGAGGTTCTGTTCTTTCCCAAATTTCTCTCAATTTTGCATGTAAAAATCTTAATCGACCTTAATCAATTTTGTTCTTCGTATATAACTCTATCAGTTTGTTTCAAGGGCAGAGATCGAACTCTCAACGGTCTGGAAGATCTAGAATTTCAAAGTTTGATAAATTTGATGCACAATTGGGATGCAGGTCCAAGTTCAGAGCTTCATTTCTATGCAAAACTTACAAGTTCAGAGCTTCTAGGATGAAGTCTTTTGATGAGACCAGCACTAGTAAGAAAAGGAAACCATGTTCTGAATGTGAAGAACTCGGCCATATACCCAAGTATTGCCAAGGAGGTCCAACTGCTAGTCAAAAGAGGAAACCGCTCATCTTCTCAGAATGAGTTATCTTCACAAGCATCAATGTGAGTCATGCTGATTTTTTTTTCCTTTACTCTAGATTATTCAGTCAACTTGTTTACTGAACCATTTTTCTCCATTCATGTGAAGTTCAAATGCAAGTGGAAGTGCAAGTGGAAGGGGAAGGGGAAGGGGAAGAGGAAGGGGTAGAGGAAGAGGAAGAGCAAGTGCAAGTGCTGCAAGTGCAAGTGAAGCACCTGGAACTGAAGGAGTAGAAGGGGCTAGAACACAAGGAAGAGGAAGAGGAGGGAGGTTGGCTGCATTGTTAGGAATTGTGTGATTATGACAATGAACATGTAATATCTCACTATTAGCTACTGCTTTTGTTGGACTTGTATGTTGATGATGGATTGTTGGTTGTGTATGTTGGATGATGGATGTTTATGTTGGATGATGGTTGCTGCGCTTTTGCTACACATACTTGTGATGTGATATTATATATATTGGGCCCATATATATTTGCCTGTTATGTGCAATTATATGTAACAAGTTGTACAATGATGCTGCCATTTTTTTAAGAAAACAGGGATAAAATCACAATGAACTTAGAAAAGTAAGAGTATTTTTGCAAGGGCAAAGTTGTCCTTGGCAATCCCAGTTAACTCCGTTAGTTGTTGTTAACATAGTAGGGGTAGACTGAGTGTTCGTTTTTACAAAGCGAGGGTAAAAATGCAACATGACGAAAAGCGAGGGTAAAATCACAATTGGGTTTCAAAGTAAAGGTACAAACGCAATAGCCCCAAAAATAATTTTGTGGTTCATTCATCTGCTATAGTGCTGCCTCACACTCCGACCGTCAGTACATTTCGCATCTCTCCGTTAAAAACATATCGTCCCGTTCATTTGAGCTTGTTTGGCTTATAAGTCGTATTTTTTTAGTCAATGGACAATATTTTTCTCTCACACCAAATCAAGCAACAGTACTTTTAGCCATGACTTATCAGCCAAATAAGCCCAAACGAACAGGGCGATAATGGAGGATAAAAAAAGCAGCTTCAGGTTCTCCCTTGATGCAGTATGCACGTACTATCAACATCTTAATTTTGTTGCATCCATGTGTTCTTTGCTAACAACAAAAACAGTATTTCCATTCCAAGATGCAGCTGGAATCCTCCTATGCTCCTTTCCATCACTTTTCCGTCAGTTCTCCCAAGATTATAGCCGGTAGATACGGCCGTGAATCCCGTGATGAATGAGCTCAAGGAGTTTGTGGAACTCTCAAAGGCCAATCTCTGGGTGAAGACATCATCAAACAACTGCCACATGACCATCAAATTATCACCATTAGTAACATCAATAAGTGAGAATCCTACCAGCATGTCATTTTCAGCGAGAAGGACACACAAAAATATTAAAATTTGCTCATGTACCTATTATTAATTCTGTCATGTTTGGAGAATCAATTTATTTCTCTATATAACCACACATTTGTTCGCACCGTAGTAAGTGCTTTCTTACAATTTAACTTATATGATCTTAAGTTTTTCTCCGCTTCACTCAAGCAACATAATTTTTACTACTAAAAAACTTCAATGGAGTTATCCTCTCATATTTTCCCATGAGATCCCAAATAATATTATCATACTACAGTATTCTAATTAAATATCCAACTAATTTAGTCTTTGCTTATCTGAAATTCATGTCTCTGAATTCCCACATCGAGGAATTCATCTAGTTACATGTATGCGTATATACCTTTTTGGAAAACTTTATGCGTATGTACCTGACAAATGGAAGCACACAAGGGGCAACAACGAGGGAACACACGTACACTATTACTAGTAGATTTCATCCAATCATCGTGGAGAGAGAGAGAGAGAGGCATCAGGCATGCAAGCACAGGGGCGGTAGGGCAAGGCATTGAACCCGTTCCATGTGCGGCTACGGGCAAAGGCTAGTAGCAGCTTATCCAGGGGGCGATGCGATGCGAATGCCATCATGATCACAGCTCAGAGCTCACACCACGGCACCACGCCACCACCCCGGCCTGGCCCCACACTAGCTACTCGGCGGCCGGCATACTGGCTTCAGTAGCCACCCACCAGTCAGTCACCCAGCACAACAGGCACCAAACTGTCCTTGTGTGCCCGGATGCAGGAAAATGTCTAGGGAGGCTTCTTGAACCTTTAGACAGCTTCAATCTCTCCTTAGGGTGCATCCATGGCAAAAATCTCTAGGAGGGCACTCATGGTCATGGAGTACTAGGTAGGAGGAGAGCATATACTCCTACTCTATGTTGCAGAGGTGTCGTCTCATGGCTTTCAAGAACCGGCCGGCCAGGCAGGGCTGCATGGGGAGATGAGATCAATGCAAACAAATCTAAGACGACTCGGAGGGCATGGCCGCCATGCCGACAAGCATGGGCTGGACCTGAACCTGGACTGGAGTGGTATCCATCCATCTGCATAGCCTAGCTTCCACGTACGCCTCAACGTCCCTCATCCATGACGACGTTTGCTCCTAGCAGCATAGACGGCCGAAATCATTGGTGGAAGGAGAGGACACACGCTGCGATGCAGTGCCGCACTGTATGTCCGGCCTCTTGGCGTTCAGGCCTTTAGGGCCTCGGACACTGCCGGACTGCCGCCTCTGCGTCTGCATTGACGGGGATTCAAAATAATAATAATAATAATAAACTCTAGCCAATACATGAACGAATAGGAGCACGTAGAATTTTCGTTGCATCGGCGATCGACAGAGCTTTCTAGACGCAGAATGGATGGTTCCATCCCATTCTGATCCCCACGGGGTAGGCCAAATTAAAGGCAGTGAACGCACACACACAAATAGTACCACAAGGCTCAAGGCTCCATTGCCGTGCGGCCAGCTCCCCCAGCATCGATCGATCTGCATCAAAATCTTGCTGCCTCGCATGGAGGTGCGCGTCCGGATTCGAGACCGGACGAGAACGATCCACTGCCAACCGCTTGGTGGTCATGTGTTTGCATTATTGGTTCTAGTCTCTTGTAGATGAACTGATGAAGTGGCTTAAGCCAATCTCAACGAAAGTTTCGTAGAGTTTCATGGACATTAAATATGCTGACATGATCCTGTATTGATGAAGAGAGATGATGAAAGTTTTATGGGAGTAGAGAGAGTTTCATGGAGATAAAACTCTTCTACACTATTTTCAAAATATGAGTATGTTGGAAAATAAGGCATGAAACCCATTGAGACTTGCCTTATTACAAGCTATTAATGCTGAACCTCACTGCTCCGGATATTCAGGCAGGCTTTTTGTGACCAAACAATGCGACTTTTCTTTAAGCTAATGCCTAATGCCTAATGCTATGGGAAGTGGGAAAAAATGAGCCACTAGTTCGTTCAGGCATGAGACAGACAGAATCATCTCCTTGGCAATTACTGTAGTTCAACCAGAATGGTCATCTAGGGCTGGCGTATTTATGATTGTGGTGATTCCATCTTGTTTGTCAAGTATGTGGTCTTAGCTAGTAGGTCTCATCTCACGGATACCAAGAGTACGCGTGGAAAGCCGCATGCAGCAGCCGATCGAGGCAAAGATCGGACCAGACTGAACAAGTCCTATGAAAAAAGGTTCCTGGTTGATCACTACTTCCTATGGACAGATCTAATTTGGACCTTGCGTCCTTCCAAACAGAAGCCTGCTGATTTTGATGGTTCATCAGATCAGTTAGCTTGTAGAGTAGTTTAAGTTACAGATAATCGATCTCAGGCACCAGGCAGGTAATCGAGCTAGCTAGCTAGCCATGCATGGTGTCACTGCTAAAAGCAATAAGGTGGATCCTCTCCTCTCCTATCACTGTGGGACTCTTAATTATGAGCAACCATATTAACCTC
Source organism: Miscanthus floridulus (assembly GCF_019320115.1). NCBI lineage: Eukaryota > Viridiplantae > Streptophyta > Magnoliopsida > Poales > Poaceae > Miscanthus > Miscanthus floridulus. Next base: position 16,892,417 of record NC_089585.1, on the reverse strand, counting down.
AGCTAGATCTAAAGAGCCACTAAATAAATGGCTGCAAAGTTGGGTGAGGAATGAAACAAAACTGAGCTTAATAACTGGCTCACCAAACCAGGAACATACATGTAACATCCCCCCTAAGAGCAACTCCAAGAGAGTTGCTATTCCTAGCGTGGAATCAGATTTAGACATTTTGTGCTACAAAATAGACTCCAACAGATGTTGTATCTGGAGTTGTAAAATACCCAGCCGTCTATTTCATGAATCTCGGTGGCCAAAGAAAGCTAGTGAGCGCTGCTTGCTATCTCGCTTTCCCGTGTGGCTTCGCACACACGCGGCCTGTTGCCGTGCTGTCCTGGCCGATCCCCGTCGCGAGTCGTCGACTCGCCGGCTGCCCTTTTTAGAGCGTGTTCCCCACCACACTGCTCTGCCCCTTCGAGCTCCTTAAAAAATCATGCCGTGGCACTACGCAAGCTTGTCGCATCCGGCATCTACAGGAGCTCTGCCCTGCATTGTACGTACTCGTTCCCCATCCTTGCTAGTCAGACGACGCCAATCCCTTTTCCAACCGGCTACATTCAATTTTGATAGATTGGGCGACCTTCGAGTGCTAGCTAAGGCCGGCTGTAGCTGGCCATGGCCGGATGCATGGGCGTCAATATGTAGCAGGGTCGCTGCTGTAGCTTGGGTGCAATTAGCCAACGAGCCGAGCTACCACCGTGATGGTTGTGTCTAGGTGGCCGTTGGCCGGTCACGGAAGAAGCAAAGGCCCGGTGATGTTCCGGCAGCGGACTACTGCGCCATGGTGCTTCTAAAAAGATGGTGTGGCGAGCTATTTAGAAAGGCTGTTGCAGTTCACTGTCTTTTTAAGAGGTTTTCTATTTTACATAATGGCTAAATCAAAGGATTTGGCATTTATGTTTAGCACCTCTCTTGGAGATGCTCTAAAGGGCCGAACGGAATAGTGCTGGCCGCGGGGGTACTATAGATGAGAGGGTATTGTATGCGAGCACTGTTCACCCGATGTTTAGTACGGAACTTAGGACGGCCAGACCAGCTTAAATAGGCAGGATAAGGAAGCACAGTAATCTTTGGTTAACCGTTTTGCGTGAAGCGAGAATGGAAGTGCAAGCGGGTTGCTACGTAGGTGGGGCCCACCCTTCGGTAGAGTGGGCCTGTGCCATGTGCGGGGCCTGGGGTGTTACAAATGGTATTAAGAGCCAACTCTTGTGGTTTCACGGACGTACGGCTCGGGAGCTCGGACAGGCTGCGCATGGCTCTGCAAGAGCATGGCACTTGGGGCGGGAAGCTGGGAATATGAACGTAGCCAAGAGAGTCGATCCTGAGCATTTGTTCCGTATGGGTAAACTGGTTCGATAGCCCGATGAGGACGTCGAATCCTAAGGAGATGATTGTAACATCCCGCCTAAATGGGACGAGCTGGGTCGAATTGAATAGTGCTAGGCCCGGGGGGCTACTGTAGTTGCGAGACTGTAAAGCGTCGAGTGGAGCGGGGCCACAATGGGGGTTACTGCAGCTCGATACTGTGCATGTGGCTATTATAGCATCATGGATCACTATTTGCCCATGGTTTAGCACCGTGCTGAGAACCGAGGGACGGCCAGACCAGCTTAAATAGCCAGGCCAAGGACGCATAGTAATATTCGGTTAACTGTTTTGGGCGAAACGAGAACGAAAGCGCAAGTGGGTTGCTACGTAGGTGGGGTCCACCTCTTGACAGAGTAGGCCTAGGCCATGTGCCGAGCCTAGGGTGTTACGATACACGACTACACCTAGAAATAGGATAGCTAATAAGGTACTTCCAAGAATAATCCTAGCTTAGAACATTCAGAATATATAATGCATTCCACGCTGCATGAACAACCTCAGAACGCGAGAATGAATAGTGCAAAGTCCAAATGAAGAATTCAAGATGCCACCTCATAGTTGAGTTTTGGCCCATTATCTAGGGAATGTTTGAATGTGCAATCAAGTCCTAATTGTGGGTTTTGGTGATAATGACCACGCAATTAGAGAACTAATGAGATTTATTGAGATGACAAGCAGGGAATTTATATTTTAGGATGCTACACGAAACGGAGAAGTCCCCGATTACAAATGTAGATGGCTTCAAACTTAAAGGAGGTTTAAATTCTTTTATATATTAAATTTGAGTATAGGAAAAGTCATACTATCAAGGGGGCACAATGCTTAAGCTAATATGTGCTACCAAGTGCTCAAACAACCACATGCATCTAAATATTCACAGCCAAGACAATCTATACTTCACTATTATCCTTGCTGTCTTGCGTGGTGCGGCACTGCCACACTTTAAGAGAGGCTCTTCTGACCCTTTGGTCATGGGCTCCGGCTCTTCCGACCCTTTGGTCGTGGGCTCCGGCTCGCCCGACCACTTGGGTGCAAGCTCCGTCTCGCCCTACCCTTGGGTGCGAGCTCTGGTGCGCCTGACCCCAAGGTCGTGGGATCCAGCTCGTTGAAAGGTCCTTGTGTGGTTTCGGTAATTAAGTGACAACCTAGGTGGACTAATTGTGTTTATGTGAGATACACAGGTGATTAGTCCATAGGTACGTGTGTGTGAGCAACATATGCCATGATGGTGAAAATGGCTTGGAGATGTTGCAAAGCTCACACATGTGATGATAAAGGAGCTCATTGCACATGAGACATGACATTAAGTCATGTGATCAAGGTGGAGAAGATCAAGACAAGACTTAGCTTGATGGACCGGTTGCAAGTGTAAAGGGCAAGTCTAAGGCTTTGGAGTGATGGTCCGCGTGGCGGTGAAGCTTGAGCAAGACTTGGCGCCGATGGATGAAGGCAACGGTGAAAAGCTAGTGAAGTCAAGATCGATGAACCAATATGATCACGTGATGATATGAAGTGGATCATATCATTGTTGATCGTGTTGGTGCATGTGTTGCATCAACATTGGAGGAGATAGAATGGAATGCGCAAGGCAAAGGTATAACCTAGGGCATTTCATTTCACCGGTCATAGGTGTGTAGAGAAGTTGATGACCAGGTTTAGGATAGATGGCCATACTATCAAGAGGGGCAAACTTGTTTGCATATCGGTCATCTAGTGCCATTCGAGTGATCTAACTTTGCATCGTCGCTAGGATCGAGTGGCGTGGCAAGTTGAGTGGCTAACACCCTTGAAAATGTTTGTGAAAATATGCTAACACATGATGCACAAGGTGATACACTTGGTGGTTGGCATATTTGAGCAAGGGTGAAGAAGATAAAGTTGAAAAGGAGTCAGTCGCGCTGGTTACAGAGTGACCAAACACGTCCGGTATGGTGATCGGACACGTCCAGTATTTGATGACGTACTCAGTGACCGGACGCGTCCGGTCGCCACACCGGACGCGTTCGGTGTGAATCAGAAAACGCCGTGTTCGGTAGAGCAGTCGATCGGACGCTGGCAGCGTCCGGTCCGGTATCACTGGACGCGTCCGGTCGAGCATGGATGCTTACTGTACTCCACCAAACGCTGAGGCTCAGCGTCCGGTCAGTTTCTAACAGACGCGTCCGGTCGGCCCTGGAGGCTTACTGGACTCGATCGGATGCAGCGGCTGAGCGTCCGATAGTTTCATGCTGAGCGTCCGGTCATCTTGTCAGAGAGCCGTTGGAGGCAACGGTAGGACACGTGGCGGTCAGACAGCTACCGAACACGTCCGGTATAGCGACCGGACACGTCCGGTATTCACGATCGGTGTGTCCGGTGCAGCGTCCAGTCGACCCAAAAACACCCAGTGAAGGGGTAACGGCTCTATTTATTTGTGGGGTTATAAATAAAAGCCGTGGTCGGCCTTTGGCCGAGAGCTCAGACCAGGAGAGCACACTAGAGCCTTGGTGGCTTGTGTAGTAGTGCTTGGGAGCCCTCCATCTCACACATACTTGATAGTGATCATCCGATTGTGTGAGTGAGCTATTCTAGTGCAATTGCATTATGAGGTTGCATCGAGTGGCACTAGGTGATCAAGTTGCAAGCTGGTGGTGCTTGTTACTCTTGGAGGTTGCCACCTCCTAGACGGTTTGGTGGTGGTCTCCGTCGAAGCCCGCAAGAAGCTTGTGCGGCGCTCCGGAGAAGTGCTTTGTGAGGGGCATTGTGCTCGCCCCGCGGGAGCCGCGAAGAGCAACTTTAGTAAAGCGTGTCATTGAGCTATCCTCACTTTCGGGGTAGGTTCTTGCGGCGCTCGACGTGCGGGCTTGGCGGGTGATGCCAATTAGCCGCCGAACCACCAAGTGAGCGGTCAACACAACGGGGACTAACGTGTTGGCAAACACGTGAACCTTGGAAGAAAAATCATCGTGTCAACCTTGTTCTTCCCGTTGGTTTGCATCCCCGTTATACAAGCTTGCGATTACTTTCATATACATTGAGCTTGTGTTGCTTTTGTAATTAGTTAGCTTGTGTAGCTTGCTAGTTACCTTCTTGCTTGTGTAGCATAGAAGTAGCTCCCTTGCGTGGCTAATTTGGTTTGTGTAACCTTGTTAGTCACATTACTTAGTTTGTGTAGCTAAGTAATTGCGCTCTCTAATTTGGCATTGATTGCCTTGTTATTGAGCATTGCTAGTGAGCTTAGTTGGTTTTGTGCTTTTGCTTACTAGTATGTGTAGGAGCTCTCTTGTTGCTTAAAGTACTAGTGGCATAGGTTTGTGTGACCTTGCTCCTAGAATTGGTTAGACGAGCTCTAGCTAGCCCGGCACCTTTGTTGCTTAGTTGGTATCTTTGGAAGGTGCTAGAGAATATAGATAGAGGGGTGTAGTCTAGGCTAGACCGATAGTTTTAATTTCGTACTTGTTTCGATTAGCCGACGCGATTAATTTTAAAAAGGACTATTCACCCCCTCTAGTCGCCATCTCGACCCTTTCAATTGGTATCAGAGCCCGGTCTCTCATTTGTGGTCTTCACCGACCTGAGAGGATGGCGTCTAATGGGCTAGATGTTTGTAAGGCATATATTTTTTATGGCATAAACTTTGCACTTTGGAAAAATCACATGCTTGATCATTTTCGTGCAAAGAGACCTAAATTTTAGTGGATTGACATAAGTGGCCTCACCCATGTCTTGGACCATAGAAATCTCACCAAAGCTCAAAGAGTTCTCTATGAATTTGATGCACATGCTTGTTGTTTTCTAATGGATGCTTTAAGCTTTGATTTGATGAAACAAGTAAACATCAAGGGTACTGCTCATGAGATATGGGAGTCCATCAAGGAAACCTTCGGTGATTCCTCCACATGGGATGATGGCAAATTCAAGAAAGAGGATGAGCCCAGGAAGAAGGTGCATGAGTGTGTTGAGCATAACCACAATTTGATGATTGTGGAAGATTGCTCCGCCTCATGGTCAAGTGATGATGATGATGATCGATCTACTACAAGTTCACTTGACAATGTTGATGATGATGCCACAAGTGCTGCAAGTGATGATGCTACCCCATGCACACTTGATGGTGATGATGGTTCATGCTCAAGCCATGATGAAAATGCCACTATAAGCTCTTAAACTACATCACCACATTGCTTCATGTCACAAGGTGACACCAAGGTAACAAATGATAATATGGTTGATCATGTTGATTCATATGATGAGTTTGTTAGTAGACTTGCTAGCATGATCATGTCTTTAGAAAATGAGAAAGCTAAAACATTGAACTTAGAAAATGAAAACTCATTTATAAAGAACTCTTGTGAAGAACATAAGAAATTACTTAATGCTTATAAATCTTCACATGATGAGCTAAAATTGAATCATGAGACCACTACTTGCATCTCATGATGAAATTATTAGAACAACATGCTTCTCTCATTAAAGTATTTACAAAGAAACTTAAAAATAATGAGAGCTCATCACATGGATCAAATGATAAATTACAAAATGTTGTTAACCCTTGTGATGTAGGCAAGAAGCATGTATCCACCTCTTGTGATGATTTATTAGATATGCCATGCTCTTCACATATAGATGCTTATTCTACTTCTATGTCTTGTGAGACTAACCTTTTAAAGGAGAACAATGAGCTAAATGAACAAGTAAAGAAATTGAGCAACAAGTTAGAGAGATGCTACAACTCTTAAGTCACCTTTAAGCATATGTTGAAGACTCAAAGAATATTTGGTAACAAGAGTGGAGTCGGCTTGTGCGCCCGCAACGACTGACTTAACTCTCAGGTCGACGTCCTTGGAGTCGGAGTTGGGAGCCTTGATGCAGTGGAAGGCGTAGAAGGACACCGCCGGTGGATCAGCGATCCAGAAGGTGATCTCCACGGTATGGTTGTCCTTCGATCTGGCTCTGGCCGTGGTGTCGTTCCTACTGGCGGCGACGTACGCCTCCTCCGCGAGGAGAATCGACGCCGGCCAATGGCAGACGTTCCCGGCGTCGCTCGATCCGGACACCATCCCCGAGGGAGCGGCGCCGCGCGGAGGACAGCCCGCGGAAGATGGCCGACTTGCGGCCAGGGTTCGGGGAGAAGGCAGGCAGCACGCAGGTCCATGATTTCTGTGTAGAGAATGGGCCGGCCCGCGGCAGGCGAGCTCTCATGCTGAACTGTGACGTACACAGCCCACCAGAGGTCCAGTGAAGGTGGGGGCACACGTAGCCTGACTGCGGAGCCGGAGCAGGCAAGTGAAGTGCCACCAGGGTCAACCTGCTCTCCCGCCAAATCCTCTTCACCCACCCGAACCACGGACAGACGCCCTCCGCTCCCGCTCCCGCTAGCGCTAATAAACATCTCACGCCGCGCGCGAGCTCTCCAGCAACCGCCACCCCCATGGCGTTCCCCTTCCCCTCCCTCTCCCTCCGGGCCCTCGCGGCCGCGCGCTGTTGCTCTACGCGGCCGCGTGGACGGCGGTGGCCACCACGGCCGTGGCCGTGGCGGCATTCGCGCCGGAGCTCGCCTTCGTCTGGGCCGTCGGGCCCGGGGCGCCGCTCTCCCGCGCGTGCCCGGGCACCACCACCGACAATGGCGACGGGTTCACCGTCGGCCTGCCGGTCGACGGCCCGCCGTGGGACGCCGTCTGCGTGCCCGCCGGCATGTTCGGACGGGCAAAGCCCGATGTCATCGTGCCCCTCGTGTTCACCGTCGTCGTGGTAACCGGCGCCGTCTGGTTCACCACGGCCGTTGGGGTGTGGGAGGATGAACATGACGACGAGCCATCTTCGCCGGCTGTTTTCTAGAACAAGTATAGGCTGTGTTTGTGATTCTCGATCTGTTTACATACATGAAGCAGTAATTTTGTGGTGTATATAAGATATGAATCTTGGATCTTGGCTTCTAGTTTCAGTGGCAACACAGCAGAGATGTTCAGAATGTAACAAGATCTGTATTCACAATTCAAATGCTGAACCAAATAACAAAGACGAATCAAACACTGATGGTGTTCTCAGGCAAACACGACTCTGAATTTCAAGCCAGAACTGAGCTGCATGTATATGAACAGGCTATTAACAGTGCTACAAGTTGATCATTGCCGCACCAGACTAATTTATTCTAGGGAAAGCAAGCAGATTTTATTTCTGAACACCAAGAGGTCGCAGCCATCGCTCAGGTTCCTAATAACCACCCGCTACATATTAACCAAGTCATCACTTTGTACAACCAGATGCCAAGCAGGAACAGAACATTTCTCTGATCCAGCTCTTTCGGCTCTCATTTCGCAGACTTGATCAGCTCCTCGCTGAAGTCCCAGAGTGCTTTGCCAACTCCTCACTTCTCGCCAGTTTGCTCGTCTTCTCCACGTTGCAGTCAGCAAAGTATTTTCCTGTCACTCCCTTGAGTTGAGGGTTTCAGTCCTACATAGCAAGTAGTTGCGGCTCCCTGAAAAATGCATATGCAAAATTTCAGAATACAAGTTGCAAAATATAATATTAGATTCATTACTTTCACCATATGACAATGTTTTTTTATTGTTATCACTATGAACAAGAACTGGCTCCAAACATGAAGTGCAAAGATCTGGTTCCAAACCTGGGGTACATTCTTCCACAGTATGTAAGTGGCAACCTGAAGCACCTCTGCAAGAGAAAACAAGGTGCTTCAGAACATTATTGGAAGATAAGTGTTCCTAGCTAAGACTGAGAACATATATTCTCTGTGAGAAAACAAGAAAAAGAGAGCATACTCATGAGAACAAAGGAGTGTCTCATCAAATTGGTCATGATCAATCCAGGATGGACACTGTTAACTGTGATGTTTGCTCCTTCCTGTTTACAAACATAGAAATAATGATGCGTCAGAACAGGATCCTGAAGGATGGCACATAATTTGAGAACCAGGAGTAGGTTTCAGAGTTTTAACAAGTGTCATACATTACAACAGTGAATGTTGATACATAGATCTAAGGGAACTAGAGCAAATAATGTCTGGAATTCATAACGATACAGTACTATCAAGATCCCTAAGGATATGAAGTTATCTAAATCCCAAAGTTTGCAATGGCTATTGCTTACTAGTTGCCGACTTGCCTCTTACAGTTAGCACCTTATCAGGCCAAAGCATCAGGGCCATGATGGACAAATTGTTTCTCTTCAGGTTTCTATCCTTCCCAAACGAAAATAAGAAAAATGGATAATATTAGGATAACCAAAAACAATACCTTCAGCCTCTAGAGAGCTCCTTTGCATGCAGTAAGTTTGCCAGCTTAGACTGTCCATAA